>NC_084794.1:71273664-71457317 GCF_963169125.1 Humulus lupulus | reverse complement strand
TCTCTATTGGTGTGCAATCTAATTACCCTACTTTCTTTCAATTTTTATAGAATAAAGTTGAGGCTAATTATTATGACTCCCTCTCCCACAAATCCAATCTACCCTCCATTTTGACTTCTTCTTTTTTTTATATATATAGACAATCAATTGAAATTTACACACTTACATTGCTTTTTCATCCACTAACTAACCATCCAAGCACCTTTAGTTTCTTCAATTTTTCCCATTTGGTGGAGAAGATATTGATAATTTCTACTATACCTACTACATAGCTTCCACTTTTGAGTATCCACAAATCCAAAACTACTCATGCTTACTTACTCAATAGTTTATTTTAAGTCAATACATCAATATAGTTAGAAAGTACTTCCACTTTTAAATCTCCGACAAATATAAATAATGGTGTCTAAGCATATGCATATCTACTTTCTTCCTCAGAAGTTAAATGACTTTTATTACCACTTATGTAGTTTGATCACCCTAATGCGTTTATGTATAATTATTACTGTGAGAAGATATTGCAACAATAAGAGCTTCACACCAACCCTTCTTTAATTGGGGATTTGTATGTTTTCCACAAAATATATATTTATATATATACATGGCATTGTTGACGTTTATTGTAGCTATATTATTTCTTCATCAATTATTATGGGATTTGAAGTAGGGAATGGGGTAAGATATGATCTCTCTCTTTTGCAAAGACACTACACAATCCTACGCATGCTTGCCGACTCCCCTATAACCATGCATTTAGTCAATTCATTCAATACATGAACACATATACACACGCTCAAATGGCAATGCCTCCATTTTAGACTTGTTGAAAAAAGCCTCCCTAGATCTAATAAGCTAGTTTATCTAGATTTTTTGTTTTGGGGGTGGGAGAAATTTCAGAACATTTTTCCATTAATCCTGATTTTTGGGTTCAATTTATGCTTAACTTTTGCTTGACTCTCCACCTTGTATGCTTTTAAGAGGCCTTTGTTTAAAACTATGCCCCCCCCTCCAAAAAAAGCATTACCCGTAATTAGTGTAGCAATTAACGGACTAAATGAGATGAAAATTACATGTGTTATTAATTCTATTCAATAACTATGTCAATGTGGTTCCTTCAACTTTGAATAAGAAAAAAAAACACCATTTGGCACAATTTTTTTTATTTTTTATTTTTTGTAAATATAAATAACTTTTGTTTTGAATAGTGTTTGACAAAGAGGAGGATGTTGTATTTTTGTGAAACTAGGAGGAAAATGTAATGCAAAATGGGCCAACTATACAACTATGGGCCCAAAATTGAATACATGGGGGCAGACACTAAAAACTAATGCAGTGCAGTGCTGTGCTGAATCCAAATAAGAGTGGGATAGATTTAGCAGAAACTATTTAATTTGTATAATTCGCAAAGAATTATTAATCAATAATTTAAGGTATATAATAGAGTTAAATTGCTGCAAAATATTTGGTTATATGTGATAAGTGTTCAATAATAGCAATGTGTTGTAATGAGTGTCGTTACTGTAGCCAGCACTTTGGACCCAAATTGTGAAAATAATGGACATCCAAACCTCTTCGAACCTCACTGCCGCATGTCATATTCGGCTCCAGGCCTATAATTCTATTCTATATGAGATTATGGGCCTTTTATCCATTTACCTAAAACCAAAAATTATTATAAAAATTTATCCAAAAAAATAAAAAAAAATTATTGAAAAAAAAAACAATAAACTAGTGATTGGTGGCTTTTTAAGTCTTCAAATGTACTGCAAGATTCATGTTGAATTGTTTAGTTTTTTTAATAGATTTATGTTAAATACAGTGAATAACATAAAATTAATAAGCTAAATTGCTTAAAACAAGATTATATAATTTTTTTTTAAAAAACCATAACTTAATGTACATTTTGTATTTGGGTCTTCAATCTCAAAATATTAGTATTTAAATCTCTAGATCCTTGCATTTGCATTAGTCCTTTTCAGCTTTATTGTGGAAAAATCCTCCACCCAACACACTTCATTTAGGTTCTCAATTATTAAATTTTAGCATTAATTTTTCCATCCAAAATAAAAGATAATTTCAAAATTCATTAAAAATAAATATAATTCATAATAATTTATGGCCATTTTAGTAAAGGTAAAAGATGATTTTTGAAAAAATACTATGCAATAAAAACTAAAACTAGACTCTGAAACAACTCAATTTTATATTTTAACTTATAGATGACTATAATTATTTTATATATTTACTTATTTATTATATATATTATTTAAAATAAATAAATATGATAATTATGAAATAATTGCAATTATAAATATATTTTATATTTTTATATTCATTAGATATTTTAAAATGTTCTTTATCTCAGTATTTTTTATATCAACAAACCACTTTAATTATAGAGATTATTAAACATTATAATATTATTATTTTTATCTCACAACACTTTTGTTGTACCCTGATTTCAGCATGTCTCCATTCAGCTCAGGTACAACAGGCAAATAAATACACAGAGAAATAACTAAGGAAATGATCTGTTTATTATCCACGTAAGCAATTTCGGTATTAGACGTCCTGGGTTTAACCTGAGCTACAGATATGAAGGTTGTGAAGCACGAGCTCATGATATTCAAACGGCTGCCGAAGTACGAGCTCGGAGAGATATCCAGTTCAGAATAATTCAATTATACTGCATACCCACGGATCCCCAAATACTCAGGTGCTTTTATGCGATTATTTATGACCAACCTGTCATATTTAATATCCCAGATATTAGGAGATCATTTATTTTATGAACAAATCATATCCCAGTATAAAAAGAGAATTGTTCGTATTAAATGTAATAAATATGTAAATATGTGATTGACTCACGCGGTTACCCAAACCTGTCCATGGAATTTCCCTATAAATATTGAGAATATTGGACAAAGAAATGGATGATTATTCTGTAATACTGAAACTCTGCCAAAATAGAGAGAGAAACATCAATAATATAGACTCGTGGACTAGGTGGAATTTAACCACTGAACCACGTAAAAATATTTGTGTTCTTATGAATTCATTTCATATTTCGGTTTATTCTTAAGAACTAATTCAACCTTATCATTTTTTTAATACATTGTTGGCGAAAAACTGCGTCAACAACTTTCAAATTATAGTTTATTAATACTTTTACCTTTTAATTTTTTTTTAAATATAATATATATATTTTTCATAATGGGGAAAGGGTAATTGACATAAATAGTACTAATATTGCTAGGCTATGTCTATAACCATAATTGTTAAAATTATTATATATTAATGTTGACGCCGCTTTTCGTCAACAGTGAAAAATGAGCACGAAAACAATAATCAGTTATGGCCAAATGAAATATGATAACACAAACGAGATTTTTTACGTGGTTCAGCAGTTAAATCTGCCTAGTCCACAAGTCTTTGTTATTAAACTTAAGATGATCTCTGAAAATTCTTCAATGATGAATTTTCCAGAGTTTTCTCTCAAGATCACAAAAATTCGGTCCTTTACAATGGTGCATGACCTCTCTATTTATAGAGAAGATTTCAGAATACTATCCCACATATTTTGGGAAGTTATTCTGTATATGCAAATAAATTAAATGGCATTAAAAGCCTGTAATCCTATATACAAGGAAACGTCCCCTGAAGATCAGGGGGCGTATAACTGAACAAATAATATCCATTGATTATAGGGGATTTATAGCAATCAATGTAGACCGCGTCTCTCATTGATGATTCATAAAGATATTCAAAATTATTATCTTATATCGCCAAGGCCCTATTTACCCAGGTCTCTTGTTGGATTTCGAGCTATAGCATCTTCCCGAGACCACATGACTTCGAGCTCATACGTGTGTCAAGCTCGGAACCCTAATCCGAGGCTATCCCGAGAACAGACGTACTTCGGGGTCAGCCTTTCGAGCTTGTGAGGATCTTGAGGCTACCATCTTCGAAATCGTCTCTGCTTCGCAGGTTCGACGCCTATGCTTCGGACGTGTTCCAGATATTACGAGTCCATTCATTACGAATCCAGCTTTCGAGGTCACAATTCTCATGGCTCGAAATTTGGGTGTAACATTTTGCCCCCTCAAAAGTATTTGTTCGAGTCCTATGAGAAGGAAACTTTTGAACTACTTTCTTCGGGAACCGCACCGTCACATACTTGAAAATGGACACGTGTCAGTTGGGTATTGCTCATTCAGGGTACTCGAGTACCTTGGAAATCTGCCCACAATCGTTCGTCTGCCACCTTTCTGGTACCATCATATCATTAATCTCTATCCGTTTGATTTTACAAGGGTTATGTTCAATGGCTCAGATTAATCCCCTTTTACCATCTATATATAAGACCCCAGTCATCGTCTTCCTTTTATTTTGCGCTCATCAGAAGAAAGAAAAGAAGCAAAACCAGAAACTATTCCTGAGAACTTCTTGCTTGTGCATGTTTTCTCAGCCGAAGAAACAGAGGACCGCCAGCTTGTTCGAGACCGTGAGCTCATATCTGCAGCCTCTCCTTCAATCGACGATTTTTCTGCAATCGCCATCATTGTGTATGTAACGCCCTGGCTACCCCAGAACAGTTACGGTGAACGGTGGACCGGAAATTTGACTCACTACCTGAGTCCTTTGGTAAAAAATGTGCTCTAAGTGTACTTAACAGGTTAAGGGATAAAACCAATAAAAAGGAAATGGAGATTTTCATTACAAACTGCTCTGCAGAGCTAAACAAAACATTTACAAGTGGTTCTCAGTTCGAAACGATCATTACGGTTCTAAATTTACAATCCCGCCGTCCTAAGCGGCAAAAATAGGGTAAACCCCCTAGTTCCTCTGAGAACGCCTTGGCCGTGGTGGTCAAGCGGCCGCATATGTACACATCACCACATCAGCTCTCTACTCAAGGCTAGGTGAGCTTTTCTTTCCCTTTACCTGCACCACATAGCACCCATGAGCCAAAGCCCAGCAAGAAAACATAATACTTTTCATAAACGTTATCAAATGATTATCATTATAATCACATCGAGCATAAAGCTTTCAAACAAACGAGTGAACATCACATGATTCAAGAGGGAGAGTGGCTGCTAGGTAAGCCACTAGCCTCCAAGTGCTTATTTCATTCATCGACCCTCGGGGTCGGTCTGGCATTAATGCTCTTTGAGTCATTCAATGCTAATAGTCGATTAGATCTAATCCTTGTTGGCTTGCATGATCCACGCTATGGTCGTTCTGACTAATGAGTCAGCGCTATGTGACCAGTGTCCAGTATCACTGCCGAACCTGACTAATAAATCACAGCTTCACAGCTGATACTAACACCTTTGTCAATTCTGACTGATGAGTCAGTGCAACGTGACCAGTGCCCAGTGCCACTGCCGAACCTGACTAATGAGTCACAACTTCACAGTTGATACTAACACCTTTGCCAAACCTGACTAATAAGTCAGTACCATGCACAAGTGAGAAACATATGCCCAACATTCTACATTCAATCTATGTCCATATTACACAACCAACATGCCTCACGAGTATCCATGCATGTCACACTTGGGGTACAGTTTTCTTACCTCTGGTTCGAGCAAGAACGAATACAAGAACAACCCTGAGAACGATCAACATTTTGGTCCTTTAGCGGTTACCTGGTCATAACCAATTATGGGATTCCATCAATAAATTGAATAATAAAAGGTTCCCAAACCAAAACCTAACCTCCGGAACATCAAACACTACTCAACCGGGTAGTAGGTTCAACCCCGAGGCCTTAGGCTTGAATCCCCATGCTAAAAACTCTATTTTGGCCAAAAATGCCTTAAGGGCCGCGGCCCTCCTTGGCCATGTCGCGGCCCGCCCCTCAAACAGAGGCGTCCAAACTCAGCATTCCCCAAGGGCCGCGGCTCACCCTGGCCATGCCGCGGCGCAAGCTCTAGTTTAGCCAAAACCCCTGTTTTTCTTCCCTTGCGTTTTCTCTTGAACCAACCCTTCAAACCCAGTTTAAACACCACCCAAACCTCTTTCAAACACCCATTTAAACCTCCAAACATCACCCATAACTCTCCCTCATCATAACCCAAGTAAAACACCACAAAAACTCCCCTTGATTCCAACTTTCCACACCAAAATCTAGAGCTGAAATCTTAAAACGAAAACAGAGCATACATGGAAACTAGTGGCTAAAAGCTTACCTCAAGTTCAGGTTATGGTGCTCTTCCACAGTGGAACATTCTCCCAAAGTAGCAAGGCCTAGCTCCCAAGCTCAAATCCTCAACAAGATCACAAAATCTCACAAGGAAAATGAAGGAAGGAGAAGGTACGGGAAGGAGAAGAGGAAAACTCTGTTTTTGGTTCTGTTTATTCTACAGCCTCCAAGCATCATATATATCCAAGCCAAAAGACTAAAATACCCCTAGGTCTTTTAAAGCTTCTTAAACCACTTCAAGGGTAATTTTGGCACTTTCCACCTACACCGTTAATGATAATTAACGCTTCCCAATTCCCGCTAATCTCAATATTCTCAAACACCAATATTTCACATCCCGTTACCCTTTAACGCCCGGTAACACTCTAACCATTAAAACACCCTGAGACTCACCCCGAGCCCCGAGCTTAAGCCTGTTATGACCAAACCGATAATTAACATTCCTTGATCATCTCATGTCAAATGGCTCGAAAAAACCCACATCATAATGTGGTCTCAAAATATATCACCAACATGCGTACAAATAATCAATTTACCCTCAACGGGCCAAATTACCATCACACCCCTGTAATTAGAAATATGGACTCACATGCATGCATTTCACATCATATCATAATATAATCAACATATACATGCATTTTATCAATTAATAACATAATTAAGCAAGTATGGCCCTCCCGCCCTACTGTTCACGCCGTTAAACACAACGGAGAATTCGGGGCATTACAGTGTAAGTATCCGATTGTCTTTTTATTTTCCATTATGCCAGTTTCTGTTTGCGTAGTTCTTTTATTTCTGTGAATGCACTAGTTTATCTTCTTAGTTTGTCACGCTAGGAGACTTTTGACCGATATTCTTTCACGTCTAAGTCTCCATGCTAAGTTTAAATCACTGGTTCTAAATCCAGTTTTGGTGTAGAACAAGGTCTCTTTTTCTGGGTTTCAAAATTTAAAATACATATCTTGCACACCAAGATATCAGGTATAAAATCTTGGTTTTAAAGAACGCATGATACCCAAGATTACCATTTCTGAATAACCGCCACCCTTTTTCCCTGATATTTTGGGATTTTCAAAAAAAATTTATCCACTCTCCTCCTTTTTCTCGTAGAGTACACGTTCCAACTCTTTAGACGGGTTTTTAGTATCGAACTTGCTTCGTATCCAAGTACTCTTCGAGCTTGTCTTGTCAAACTCGCAATTCTTGAACCCTTGCATGCATGGCCCTCACCATTTTTTCTTTCTCGCTAGATGTCACAGAATCTGGAAAAACGGTGGGGGTCGTTGCTGGCAATCCCTTACTCGCCAAAAACCCCGAGCCCAGAGTCGTTGTTTGCTCGGAATTAACGTCTGATTCGCGAGTACAATCTCGCGCGCGAACAGGAGGAGATTCGAGCTCATTATCACCGCCAAATTGAGGAGGTTATAGAAAAGAAGAGGAGAATCATTCGAGAGGCTCTTTATCCAGAATCTAATTCAGGACCCAGGCCGATCCTCCTCGACCCTGGGTTAAAAGTGACCGTTGCATATAGTCTGGGAGAGCTCCAATTTTCACTCATGGGGAAGCCTTCTACCTCGCAATCGAGGAGGGAATTATTTGAGGCCGAGCACTACTAGAGCTCGGTTACCTCACTAGGCCAGATAACTGACATCCTAGCCTTTCACGGTCTTAGGCTGTCAAGCACCCTAAGGTGTCGAGCCCCTACCCCCAGTGAGCGAAGCTGTCGTGCCCCAGGAGATGGAAATCCCAAGCTGAGGTACGCGGCCTGGAGCCAAGAGTATATGAAGGCAGGAACGTTACTACCTTTGAAGTCATTTTTCAAGGACTTCACGGACTTTGTTGGGCTGGCTCCATTCCAGCTCAACACCAATTCTTACAGGGTTCTGTCTGCCCTAAGGTCGCTATACCACGAGTTGAAGTGGGAAGGACCTTCACCATAGGAGATTTTATACCTCTTCTGTCTGAAAAGCAACCCCTCCCGAGCTCGGGGAGGAGACGACTTTTACTATCATTCGAGCTACCCCAAAGAGAAAAAGGTGTTTGAGGATCTTCCTAATCATCCACCTGACTTTAAGAAAGCCTTCTTCTGGATAGATGGCTTGTCCCCGTCTCGATGCTATTCATTCAGACGGATTCGTAAGTACTCCAACCTTCTTTATCTTTATGCTCGGGCTTTTATTTGTAGGTCCGTACTTAGTTGAAATGTGTCTTATTTTCCAGCCAATTTTCACCGTCCTACTCCTAACGACACAATGAAGGAGCATAGAGAGACTCTGCTCCAACTCCCTTACGGCAGGAGGTCTCTCTCATACCTTTTACATGAGAGTAAGCTCCGAGCTTGCGGGCTTTTGGGAGAAGGCCAGTCCACCTCGGACTGGTCCAACAAAAAGTACAACCGTTGGGAACATGTGCCTTTGCCCACAGACGTCCTCCCTCCAAGGAGAGAGGTGAGGCCCCCGCCCCCAGCTCGCCGAAGAAGCCCGCCATCGGGGAACGAGGCTAACAATGAAGCCTCGAGCTCAGACTCGGATGATCAAGGTAAAGTCATCCTTAGCTCGAAAATGTGGTCCCCCACCTTATTAAAACACCAACCCGATAGGTTAGTCTTGTACCCGGATGATAGGGACCACTTCTATATATGGACTTGGGTAGACGACCGAGTTCATAGGTTTGATAGTTGGCTCGGGAAGTATGACACCATGTACAGTCTGAACGAGGTGTGGGATGGGATAGCCGTCCAATATGGGACCAATGACTATAGGGACCTTTCGAGGTTGACGTCCACCTATAGGGAAGGTACTCCCCCCTCCTCTTCTGAAGATGGGGGAATTTCATGGTCCCCGAGCTCGAGCTCAGGGGAGAGTTCCAGTTAGGTTTCTTCTATCATTACTTTGTATATCTATGCGATGTTGAATCACTTTATATACTATTCCCTCTTTTTGTTATGATTTACATTGTGGTGTGATTGTGCAGACAAGATGGATTCCGACCTTGACAACATCCTCGAGAGTGGCGGTGCCAAGAGGAGCAAGCGTCCCAGGACGGGGTCATGAAAGGTTGACCGGCCCACCAAAGTCCCCAAGAGGTCCGAGAAAACACCTCCTCCCCCGGCTCCTCCTGTTACGAGCTCCATCACGGTGCCGACTTCGCAAGTCGGTGCTTCCATCGTGGCGCCGACTTTGCAAGTCGGTGCCTCCATTATGGCCGAGACCCAACTTCCTGTAGTGGTCCAGCCAACACTTGGTCCACCTCCCAGAAAGCCTTCTACTTCTCGAGCTCACAAGCTGTCAGTTTCTACTCACGTCGAGGAGTATGTAATTGACAATGCGGTTGGACCCCATGGGTCTGTGCTGGGCTCAGATGTTATGTCCCGAGTCGGCCAGAGCTTCAGCAGTCTCGACGCTCCTCAATGGAAATTTTTGAACAATACCCGAGACTGCACTGCCCTCTATGAGAAGAGTATCGAGCTTGCTGTCGTGGTAAGTTTTTTTCTACTTCTTAGTTATATTTATACAATCCTGGTGTTAATGACGATTTTTTCTTTTGTCAGTCTCTTGCCGTTACTGCCCAGCTCAACTATAGGTTGAACAACGAGATCCACTCGAGCAAGTCTTATGCTCAGGAGGTGAAGGATCTTCAACTCAAAGCGAGTGAAAACCTGAAGGCAACAAATGAAAAGCTTGAGGCAGGAGCCGAGGAGCTTAAGGCCAAGGCGTCCGAGCTTGATAAGCTGAATGCTAGACTCGCAGAGCTCGAGAAAGAGAATGCCAGGCTCGCGAAGCTTGAGAAGGAGAACACTCGGCTCCAAGAGGCTAACAAAAAGCTCGAAGAAGACCAGGCCGCTACTTTTGATATAATTGAGGGTGAAAAGGCTCGCCTCCTTGCTGAGTATAAAGAGAAGAAGGACCAGGCGGTTGGTTTGGCCATGTACAGAATGTGGGCCAACAACGAAGACCTGGATACCAGCTTCTTAGGTCCTCATGAGGCGAAGCTTCTGGATAAGTGGAATGCTCGGCTTGAGGCGGAAGAGGCTGCTCGGGAGGCCACCTCCGAAGGTGCTCATAAGGATAGTCATGCTATTCGTCCTGAGGGGTCTAGTGTTGTCGATGCTGAGAAGGCCAAGGAGACTCCTCTTTCTTGAATCTGATCTCGGGGAAATCTTATCTTGGGGCTGCGTCCCCTTATTTTTGTAATTACTTTAATTTATGCCCGTAGGGCTGATACAATTTCTTTTTATATTAATACATATGCTTTACATTTCTTGGTTCGAAATATTTTGCACATTTTATATTAATACATATGCTTTACATTTCTTTGTTCGAAATATTTTGCACACTTTATATTAATGAACCGTTTATGTTTATTTATTCATACAAACATAGTTTGGATTTAGGCTCGAGACTCGACGCATTCATGCATCGTTTGTTCGAATTATCCGCTTCCGATCTCGTTATTTATCAAGGTCGAATATTACTTTAACCAAGAACCCGAAAGTACTTGTATGGTATGTAATGCGAATGGTTTAGTTATATCTTATTGCTTAGTTACAGGGCTTTGTCCTCGGTTATTTCTCCGAGGTTATGAGTTCGAAACTATTTTCCCTCAAGATATTCCAGCCTCGATCTCGACTTATCTCGAAGTAGGTTTAGGTTCCAACTTATCGTCGATTAGTTTTGGCTGGTTTGCTCCAAGCCTATTAAGTTCGTGTTTGGTTTGTAATCCATACACTTATATTTTTAACCTAGTTCGCATATTTGGTTATTGTTATCCCCAAAAATTGGATATCAATGACGTGACAATAAAGGTGACAAGTGGCAAGTGCATGGTCAGTAAAAGACATATTAATAGTCAATAAATACATTGACTCCTCAGAGTTGTGATAAAGTGACCCGGTAGACTGACGAAGAATTTGGACTGCTTGAGAGGCCCCAAAAGGTCTAGTCGGACCTTAGTCCGAGGGGTCTAAGAGATGGGGTCGGACCTTGGTCCGAGGAGAAGCCAAGGAGCATGTGTTCAGACCTTGGTCCGAGGAGGAGAGCCCCAAGAGTTCCGGTTGGACCACCTTGGTCCGAGGAGAACCCAAGGAGGGTGTGTTCGGACCTTAGTCCGAGGAGAGCTAAGGAGAGTGCATCCTAGGAGATCCCAAGGGTGTGGTCCTAGGAGAGCTAAGGAGAGTGCATCCTAGGAGATCCCAAGGGTGTGGTCCGAGGAAAGCTAAGGAGAGTGCATCCTAGGAGATCCCAAAGGTGTGGTCCGAGGAGACCTCAAGGGTGTGGTCCGAGGAGACCCCAAGGGTGTGGTCCGAGGAGAGCCCAAGAATTTGGTCTTTATGCATATGTCCAACCAGTACATGGTTGTCCAAATAAAGAAATGGCATGCTAGAGGAGAGTGTCATGTTTGAGGAGAGAAGTGCATGTCCAGCACTTGCGTGTCCTACCAGCAAGTGTATGTCCGACCAGCATGTGTATGATCGACCAGAGTGGAGGTGAGGTTGATCAACTAGCTAGAGGAGGACTAAGTCAAGATTCCCAGAAACGGCTTCAACAAGATACGCGGGAATCTCTCATTCGTCCCACAAATGGGGGGTTTTGTTACATTTTGAATGTTTTTTATAATTTAAATGTAATAAATATAATAAAATATCCCGATTCTAGGGGATACCGTATGTATGACCCTAAGCCTATAAATAGAGGGCTTATGGGATTAGAGAGAGGCTTCTGCTTCTTCTTTCTAGACTTTTGAGAAAATTTGGGTCTGAGTATTCTAGAGAGAGAAAATTTGGGTCTGAGTATTCTAGAGAGGGAAAGTGCTGGTATTTGAAAGGATTCTTGTTTTTTGAAATCGGTACTGAAGAAACTCAGTTGGCTCAGTCCATCTGATCTTGAGTACAGATCTATAATCACAACTCTAAGTGGATTAGGCTATTACCGACTGATCGGGGCTGAACCACTATAAAAATCTTGTGTGTTATTTACTTTTCTGGATAAAATTGTCTGTGTCGTTTAAATTCTCTTGAAGGTTTATCGTTTTTGACGTTCTCACGTCGTTGGCTAAAAACACAGTTAACAGTTATATCCAAACATTTTATCTTTTTATAATTTGGTTACGTCCAAACTATCTAAGCTCGCGCATCTGGTTACATCCAAATACTTGTATGTTTTTGATAATTCAGTTATGTCCAAACTATCTAAGCTCATGCATCTGGTTATATCCAAACACTTGTATGCTTTTTATAATTTGGTTACGTCCAAACTATCTAAGCTCGCGCATCTGGTTATATCCAAACACTTGTATGTTTTTGATAATTTGGTTACGTCCAAACTATCTAAGGTCGCGCATCTGGTTATATCCAAACACTTGTATGTATTTCGTGCATGTTATTTTATTTTTTAAGCTGATGGTATATATACCAATGATGCCCCCTTAATATCCTATGAATGTGACCATAGGTTATTAAATTAAGAGAGATTGCAAAAATAAAAAGAGACATAACATATTGAACGAAATAGATCTTTATTTGATGGAATTCAAAAGCAAACAAATTAATACAGATAGAAAATCATGGTTACAGGCAACACTTTTCCTATACTATTGGTAGTAAGGTCTTAGGTGTTCGCCATTCCATGCTCGCGGTACCAGGCTCCCATCCAATCTCGCTAGCTTGTAAACACCAGGCCGGATGACTGACTCTATCTGGTATGGTCCTTCCCAATTTGGCTCAAGCACACCAGCTGTTGGATCTCGTGTTGCCAAAAATACGCGTCTCAACACCAGATCTCCTACACCGAACTTTCGATCTCGAACCCTCTTGTTGAAATACCTGGTAGCTCGTTGCTGGTAGGCAGCGTTCCTCAGCTGAGCCTCGTTTCTCTTTTCTTCAATCAATTCTAAGGTTTCTTCGAGCTGAGTGTGGTTTGAGTTTTGTTCGTAAATGTGAGTTCAGATTGTTGGAATTTCGACCTCGATAGGCAACATTGCCTCGCAACCGTATGCTAGAGAGAACGGGGTATGCCCCGTTGATGTTCGAGTTGTGGTCTTATATCCCCATAGGACTTGGGGAAATTCTTCGGGCCATCGTCCCTTTGCTTCCTCCAACTTTTTCTTTAGTGAACTCTTGAGAGTTTTGTTTACAGCCTCGACCTAGCCATTCGCCTGAGGATGAGCTACTGATGAAAAACTCTTTATTATTCCGTTCTTTTCACAAAATTTGGTAAACAAGTCGCAATCGAACTGGGTTCCGTTGTCGGATACAATCTTCCTCGGCATCCCATATCGGCATACGATGTTTTTTACCACGAAGTCAAGGACCTTTTTGGAAGTTATTGTTGCCAATGGTTCAGCCTTCGTCCACTTCGTGAAGTAATCCACAACGACGACAGCATATTTCACACCTCCCTTTCCAGTTGGGAGAGAGCCTATGAGGTCGATTCCCCATACCGCGAATGGCCATGGGGAAGTCAACATGGTCAGCTCGGATGGAGGAGCTCGAGGAATCGTGGCGAATCTCTGGCATTTGTCGCATTTCTTCACGTACTCGAAAGAATCCGTTTTAATGGTAGGCCAGAAATATCCTTGGCGTATGATTTTCTTGGATAGGCTATGCCCCCCGGTGTGATCTCTGCAGAATCCTTCATGAATTTCTTCAATGATCTTCTTAGCTTCAGGTGGAGTTACGCACCGAAGTAATGGCATGGAATACCCCCTTCTGTACAACTTTTCGTCCAAAATGGTGTAACGGGGAAGTTGATACATTAATTTTCGAGCCTGACTCCGGTCTTTTGGAAGGACTCCGTTCTCGAGATACTCAACTATTGGGGTCATCCAGGTAGGCTCTGACTCAATCATACACACATCTTCCTCCTCTGGCTCGTTAATGCTAGGTGCTGAGAGATGTTCTATCGGCACAACGTTCAGTTCATCATTCTCAGCGGAGGTGGCGAGCCGAGCTAAGGCATCAGCATTTGAGTTCCGCTCTCGGGGAACCTGTTCGATTGCATAAAATTCAAAACGCTCCAATGCGGATTTTGCCTTCTCCAAATAAGCTGCCATTCTCGTGCCACGAGCCTAGTATTCTCCCAAGATTTGATTAACCACGAGCTGGGAGTCACTGTAGCAATGTATTGCTTTAGCTTTGAGCTCCTTGGCTATACGAAACCCCGCCAGTAAAGCCTCGTATTCGGCCTCATTATTCGACGCTTTGAAGTTAAATCTTAAGGCAGAATGAAATCTGCTCCCTGCAAGGGTAATCAAAATGACTCCTGCCCCCGATCTATTTTCATTGGATGAGCCATCGACGTAAAGTTTCCACAGCTCGTGGGCCGGGGTTATAACTTCATCGTTGGTCATACCAGTACACTCTACTATAAAGTCTGCCAATGCCTTTGCCCTAATGGTCGTCCTCGGGTGTAGGTGATCTCGAACTGCCCGAGCTCAACCGCCCATTTAAGAAGTCGACCTGAAGCCTCCAGTTTAGACAAGACTTGCCCAAGTGGTTGATCAGTCAACATATGGATGGGATGCGCTTAAAAGTAGGGGCGAAGTTTACGAGATGAATGAATTAAACTGAGAGCCAGCTTCTCCATCAAGGGGTATCTTGACTCTGCCCCCAGTAACCTTTTACTGATGTAGTAAACGGGTCTTTGTACCTTCTCTTCTTCTCGCATGAGTACTGCACTTATCGCGTGTTCGGTGGTGGAGAGGTATAGGTACAGTACTTCTCCCGTAACAGGTTTTGATAAGATAGGGGGTTCTGCGAGGTGCTTTTTAAGCTCCTGGAAAGCCAGCTCGCACTCCTCCGTCCATTCAAATTTCTTACCGGGACCCCTCAAAAGGTTGAAAAACGGAAGATATCGGTCCGTAGATTTTTAAATGAACCTACTTAGGGCCGCCATTCTACCGGTCAAACTTTGGACATCCTTGTGTCTTCGAGGTGAGGGCATGTCAATCAGGGCCTGGATCTTGTCGAGGTTGGCTTCTATTCCACGAGCGTTCACGATAAAGCCCAGGAATTTTCCTGAAGACACCCCGAAAGTGCACTTCTGAGGATTCAGTTTCATGTTATACTTTCGGAGCACGCCAAAGCACTCTTCGAGGTCATCAACATGGTTATTGTTAATTTGAGACTTGACAAGCATGTCGTCAACATAAACTTCCATGTTGTTCCCTATCTGTTCTGAAAACATCATGTTCACGAGCCGCTGGTATGTGGCCCCAGCATTTTTGAGCCCGAATGGCATGACATTATAGCAGTATAGCCCTTTATCCGTTATGAAGCTCGTGTGTTCCTGGTCGGGGGCATGCATGGGAATCTGGTTATATCCATAATAGGCATCCATGAACGACATCAGGCCATGCCCCGCCGTGGCATCCACGAGCTGGTCAATCCTTGGTAATGGAAAACAGTCTTTTGGGCAAGCTCTGTTGAGGTCCGAGTAGTCAATACAGGTCCGCCACGTCCCATTAGGTTTTGGGACCAACACCGGATTGGCTACCCAGTCAGGGTAAAAAGCATCCCTAATGAATCGGTGTGCTTTTAACATGTCAACCTCCTCCTTTAGTGCCTTCTTTCTGTCATCATCCAGTTGTCTTCGCTTTTGTTGTTTCGGAGGGAAGCTTTTTTCTACATTTAGCGCGTGGCTTGCTATATTTGGACTTATCCCCACCATGTCTGAATGTGACCATGCGAAGACATCCTGGTTTTTCTTTAAAAAGCAAATTAGTTGCTATTTTGTCTAATCCTGGAGGTGTTTTCCAACCCTCACCTTTTTCGAGGGATCGGTTTCCTCGAGCTGAATTTCTTCGAGCTCTTCTAAGGGTTCGAGGTCAGCTTTCTCCTCAACCCTTGGATCGATCTCTTCATCAATCTCTAAGACCGTTCCGTCTTTACTTTGAATAATGACGAGTGCTTGTGCGCTCGTCTGTTTCTTTCCTCTCAAGGAAATGCTGTAGCATTCCCTCCCAGCTAATTGATCTCCCTTTAATGTTCCGACGCCGCTAGGGGTCGGGAACTTAAGGGCCAAATGCCTTACTGATGAGACTGCCCCCAGCCCAACCAGGGCGGGTCTCCTGAGCAGCTCATTGTAGGCTAAAGGTAGATCCACAACCACGAACTCCATCATCTTGGTTGCTGAGACCGGGTAGTCTCCCAAGGTTACGGGGAGCTCGATGGATCCCATGCAGGCGGTCCCTTCTCCTGAAAAGCCGTATAAAGTAGTCGCACACGCTTTCAGGTCGCGAAGGGAGAGTCCCATCTTCTCGAGGGTTGTTTTATAGAGAATGTTAACTGAGCTCCCATTGTCTATGAGAACTCGGTGGACCCTTTTATTTTCCAGCTGGAGAGTGATGACCAGCAGATCATGGTGAGGAAACTGAACATGGGACGCGTCTTCCTCAGTGAAGGTTATTGGTTGAGATTCAACCCTCTGACTCTTTGGAGCTCTAGGTTCGGGTTCATAGGGAGACCCATCCCCAGTCTTCAGCTCGTTAACGTATCTCTTTTGGGCATTTCTGCCCATGCCTGCGGGATGAGGCCCTCCCGAGATGGTTATCACGTCCTCTCCATCTATCAGCGGGGGCCTATCTTCTTCCCGAGCTTGGGAATTATTGTTTTGTGTGGGATACAACGCGGCCACTTTCTGGCTCGCGGTCGCCTGATTAGTACTCTGGTTCTTGACATATTGTCTGAAGTAACCTCTCGAGATCAGTCCTTTGATCTCGTCTTTCAGCTGTCGACATTCATCGGTAGTATGCCCGGTGTCTCTGTGAAATCGGCAATACTTGTTGAGCTCGGTGTTCTGATTTTTCATCGGGTCCGGACGCCTAAAGGGGACCTGGTTTTCATTAGCCAGGTATATGTTCTCCCGAGACTCGTTGAGCTCGGTGTACACTCTGTACACGGAGAAATATCTCTCCCCTTTCTTTTTCTTTCCTCCTTCGGCCTCGGGGTTACTCCCTTCGTTCTTTTTTCTCTTGGAATGGTTTTCCGCAGCAGGCTTTGAAGCTGGTGGGTCCGCCGAGGTTGGGGCAGAGTTTATGTTTATCGTTGTAGTTGCGGGCTGGGAAGTCATATTAAGTGTCGACCTCGCTTCCTCTACATTGACAAACCTCTGTGCCCGCTTATTAAACTCAGTTATGGACCTCACAGGTTTTCTCTGCATGTCGTCCCAGAGAGGATTCCCTGGCATAACTCCAGCTTGGACAGCCATTAGGTGACCGCTTTCATCCACGTTCCGAGCTCGGGAAACTTCCAAATTGAACCTCGTAAGGTAACTTTTCAATGTTTCTCCTGGCTGCTGCCGAACGTTATTCAGGGTTGACGCCTCAGGTCTAACCCCTGTCATGGCTCTAAACTGCTTCTTGAAGTCTTTAGATAGCTGCTCCCATGAAGTTATTGAGTGTCTTTTATATTTTTCGAACCAGCTTTTGGCTGGTCCTGTCAAAGATGCTGGAAATAACATGCACCTGAGCTCGTAACCCACGTTGCTTACTCTCATTATGGTGTTGAACGTACTTAAATGGCTGCATGGGTCGGACTTCCCCTCAAACGTTGGGACGTGAGGGATCCGAAATCCTTGGGGAAATTGAGTGTTAGAAATATGGGGAGCAAACGGTTCAAGCTCCTCATCAGAATATTCATATCGATCTCGACCTTGCTCGCTTTTCAAAAGCCTAAAGGCCTTTTCCAATTGATCAATTCTTTCCTGGACTGGGTCCGCGAGGGGTACTGTCTGGAATCGGTTGTCGTCGATCACAATTCCAGGCTCACGCCTCCGTAGGGGGTCTTTACGCCTATTCAAGAGATCCCTCAGGTTCGGGTTTATCGGGTTATCATTACCCCGACTTTGATTTAAGTGTTCTCGTAGGTCGAAACGATTCCTGCGGCTCCCAGTATTCTTACGACCTCGATCATGCATGCTGACCGATCTGGTATCTCCAGATTCGTCACCAGTAAAACTTGTCGCATGGTTATTTCGAGATGGGTCTTTTCCATGCCGCCTCATTTCCGCTGTGCGAGACCAAGATGTTTGACTTCTCCCTGATAGGGCATCTCTCCTCTCCTGGAAAGCTTCCCTGTTTCCTTGTCTCCTCCCCGCACGCCTTTCGTCCTGATCTCGAACTGGTTGAGCATTCTTGCGAGGGGGTGAAGGATATCTTATAGGTGATGGAGGGAACCATATGGGTGACGGTGGCTGCCACCCATTTCGCGACCTAGATGGTCCGGAGTTTGCCCGAGATGGGTTGGTTGCATTCGGTGCACTTCCAGGGACTTGAGTCCGAGCCTTTGCAGGGGCTCGGTTGTTCTCAGTTCCCACAGGTACTTCCACAGGACTTCCACAGGTGGATTGACCAGGGCCCTAGCCCGAGTACTTCTCTGGGGCCTAGGGGGAGTGGATGGCTCTGCTGGTGCCGGAGGTTGTGCCGGCCTTCTTGTGGCAGCATTCTTTCGTGGACGCCCACGGGGCCTGCGAGGAGGAACATGCACATCCCTAGGAGGAGGAGCTTGGTTTTCACGCGGAGGCGGGGGCTGAGCCACCTGCGCCTCCGCGGCTATCTTCGCTAACTCCTCATTCCGCTCGTTGGCCTCTGCCAACTGCTGTTTTAGCTGCCGGTTCTCAAGTTCCACAATGGGAACATATCGCTCAGGATTGTAATACATATCCTCATCTCTTGGTGGAGCGGGTGGTCCGCGAGAATCGGAGGATCCACTTCTTTCCTCAACATCTGGGTTTTCCATCGGCTGTTTCCCAGGACGTCTTGGATAATTTTCTTCAGGAACATTCTGATTATTAGCAGCCATAACTTATCCAGGGACTGAATGCTTAAGGCTCTCAATGAAAGCACCAAACTGTTGACGCCGCTTTTTCATCAACAGTGAAAAATGAGCACGAAAACAATAATCGGTTATGGCCAAATGAAATATGATAACACAAACAAGATTTTTTACGTGGTTCAGCAGTTAAATCTGCCTAGTCCACGAGTCTTTGTTATTAAACTTAAGATGATCTCTGAAAATTCTTCAATGATGAATTTTCTAGAGTTTTCTCTCAAGATCACAAAAATTCGGTCCTTTACAATGGTGCATGACCTCTCTATTTATAGAGAAGATTTCAGAATACTATCCCACATATTTCGGGAAGTTATTCTGTATATGCAAATAAATTAAATGGCATTAAAAGCCTGTAATCCTATATACAAGGAAACGTCCCCTGAAGATCAGGGGGCGTATAACTGAACAAATAATATCCATTGATTATAGGGGATTTATAGCAATCAATGTAGACCGCGTCTCTCATTGATGATTCATAAAGATATTCAAAATTATTATCTTATATCGCCAAGGCCTTATTTACCCAGGTCTCTTGTTGGATTTCGAGCTATAGCATCTTCCCGAGACCACATGACTTCGAGCTCATACGTGTGTCAAGCTCGGAACCCTAATCCGAGGCTATCCCGAGAATAGACGTACTTCGGGGTCAGCCTTTCGAACTTGTGAGGATCTCGAGGCTACCATCTTCGAAATCGTCTCTGCTTCGCAGGCTCGATGCCTATGCTTCGGACGTGTTCTAGATATTACGAATCCAACTTTCGAGGTTACAATTCTCATGGCTCGAAATCTGGGTGTAACAATTAACATAACAACTCTTTTGCTATAAAAAATAATAATAACTAACAAGTAATAATTCATTTTATTTATATATATATATATTTATATATATATTCGCACAAAAAAAGATCACATGGTGCAGATCCCACCCCACCCTTCTTCGGCTTTCAACCATTTCGAGAGCCACATGCCTGTTATAGAGTACTCACACCCCATCCTCAATTGATTAATTCACTTTATATATTGATTATGTGTATTTTGATAAAGATAATAACTTTTCATCTATTTAGTGCCACCTGAATGAACTTAAAATTTATAAGTTATCCTGTAATAGTGTGATTGTTTGTGGGTAAAACATTGATAAGTTAAAACGTTATTATATTGACACCCGGATTATTTTGTGGGTTAATCTTTTACTTTTTTTCACTTTCTTTATAGGGGGTGTTTGGTGTGATGGTTTAGTTTGGTGGGAATGAGAATGTGAATGTGAAATCTAACCCATATTTGGTAAATTTATTTTTAATGGTTTGGAGGTTTATGTTTCCAAGTGAGACCTATTTTTCAACTTGATTTGAGGGTAATCTTAACCCCTTTAAACACTTGAGTTTCCCATCCCCTAATCTAAACCCCCTCTAACTCTATTCCTCCAAACTCAAACTTCATACCAAACACCCCATAGTAATTGTTTTGAATTTCCATACTAACTTGTTTGAAATAATTTTTCTCAAAAAACCATTGTAATTATATATTTCCTGAATGGGTGTTCATTGGATCACATCCATTAAATTTAAGCTCATCCGATCCAATCTAATTATCTATTGGATGTTGGATTTTTACAACCGATTCAATCCAATTGAATTGAGTCAATCGATCCGATCTAATCAAATGGATAATTGAATTGGATTGGTTTCATCTATTGGATGCATCCTTTGATTATTTATTGGATCAGATCAGATCAATCCAATCATTTATAGTCTTTTTAAATCTAATTTTCATGTATATTTCAATTATAAAACACACAAAATACCCATTCAAATGAAAATACTATTTAGTTTTAATAATTTAGAAGCATACAATACAAATTCATCTAAATTAGAAACATATATGTAATTAGATGATTATTAGATCGGTTCGATCGTTTTTTATTGGATGTTGTACCTCCATCCAACAACTGACCAAACCAATTTGGATTTTTAAAAAATAAATCTATTCCGATCCAATAATAATTGGATATCTAATTTTTGGTTGTGAATTATAATTGAATAGATATATTCTGTACATCCTCTCCTAAACTATGTACCTACAGTACATATACTTCTTCTGAAAAGAAAAATTAAAGCATGAACTGATGCAGAGAATGATTTATCTCAAAATAACCTTAATAGGACAAACACGTTAAAATAATAATGTAATTTTTCAAAGGCCTAATATATGACTGAAAATATTTAATAATAATAATAATAAATGACAGATTCTTAGAGCTTTGTTTTCTTCTACTACTTATATTCCGGGCATTGTATTAATGAGATCGACTGTCACTGCTAAGTACCTAAAAAAATTCAACATGTATTTTTTACCGAAAGAAAAAAAATGAAAATAAATTTATGGCAGTTTTGAGACATACAAACATGATTTGGTATTTATATAAAATGTGATTGTTTGAATTTGAAAATAAAAAAAGAAAAATTCTGGTATCTCAAAAAATAGATAAAATGGATAACCAACATAGTAAACAAGTGTTTAAGAGTATCTCTGATAAAATGTCAAATCTTTGATATATTGCTAAAAATATAGCACACTTCAAAAAATAGTTGTTCTGTTAAAATTATACCAAATTTGTCAAGTATTAAAAGTTGTGCTAAATTTAGTACATAATATAGCATGATAGAAATTTAGATCAGTGAAAAATATTTACCTTATTATTTACTTTACTCATATTAATAATTATTTTTTTATTATTTTTAATATATAATTTATTATTGGCATTAAATGTAAATATAAAACATTATTATTTTTTTATATTTTCAATAAATATTAAATGATCATTAATTGAAAATTCATTTTTTTGCATCATTTTTACATATATATTCATTGGAGGATAGTTGTGAAATTTGTGTTAAATATATCATTTATTAAACTTTTGTGCTAAATCCAACATAATATTTACAACTCTCATTGAAAGATGGTCTAAAGTATTCATGTTAAGGATTTTGATGACTCTTAAATCATTAATGGTTATCTTATCTATGATTTTGTTTAAAACCAACTTTTATGGTATTTAAAATGTTATAAATTTAAATTTCAAAACTATCATAAATTTGAAAAATGTAAAAGAAAAAAAAATGATTTAAGAAGGAAAATCCCAAAGGAGCACAGGACCAAGAAAAGCCCAAGTTTATCATGCATGGACACATGAGCTAAAAGGCCCAAAAGTTCTGACAGCTAACAACGTTTATGGCCCACCTATTCTCTCTTGCGCCAACCCAAACCTCAACAACACCATCTCATATTTCCACTCAATAGTCAATACCCTATTCCAACATATTTATTATGAGAAGTGCTTTGGACACTAAGGGCAATTTAATATTAAGTTTTGTATATTTCAATTTAAAATAAAATTTATGGTTCTATCTAATATTAAAGAGTATCTATGATTTGTCGTACGTATAATTCAATATCAAGTCTACATATTTTAATTTAATAAATAATATTAAAAATCACTAATTATTATTCCTAAAGTATTATCTCGTATAATATTTTAAGCACCTTCAAATACTAAATAACAAAACTCAATATTAAATTATATAAGTTAGCTTCACACCAGTAGTCGGCACCCATAGCAATGCTCATATAAGAGTAAAACTGTATATAGAATATGATATAAATATATAGATGTATGTGTATGTGTATGTATGTGTAGGTGATTAATCTGGTCCCCTCTATTGAATAAGTTTCTGGCTATACCTATATGTTCTGCCACTGAACTTTACCAGTAGAGTAGAGAGCACACATATCCCTAATACCAATGGAGACAACACATTATCATTTAACTGTTTATCTATGCAATCGGACAAACTGAATCAGTAGAAATGGTCGAAAAGAGTCTGACCATTATTATTATTATTATTATTATTATTGGACCTTATTATTTGTTTGCATGAATCAAGCTTATTTTATTTTATATGTTTTAATTATTCTTACTATTATTATTATTATCTAACTTTGTAGTTTTATTTTTATCTTTATTTTATTATTCACAACTTCCAAATTACATCTATATATCTCTAGATATTGAAATTATTGAGAAAGCTTGGTATATATGGTTGGCCTTCATATATGGACAGGTCACATTACAAAAATTTTAGAAAGATCTTTTTGTTTTATTTTTTAATTCAAAGGACGTAATTTTAGGGAGATTTAAAGGTCACTTGAACACCCTTTAGTATTTTCTCAACTCAATTATTGAACCAATGTTACTCTTTCAACAATAGTATCAATTAATTCTTCTGGTCTATATATAAATTCTAAAAGAAGGTAATTAACATGTTATTATCTGACCCCGCATGTCTTTTAGAAGTAGAGAAATGGTGACAAATTATTTTCCTTATACTATATTTTATCTGCAATAAACATGAAGATTTCATCAAAGATTTTTTTGAGGAAATAGTAGTGTACTTGTTTATTAATTTTCTGGTCACTATTGGAAGAATATTGAGGTGTCTACGCAGAAAGAACCGACCTATATAATTCAGTGTTTGACCAAGACAAAAAGCTTTCACTGAGCCTTGTAATTTTTATATTAATTGAGTATTGTATTTGGCTAAGATCAAACTAGATAATATATTATTGAAAATTTTGCATATATCACTAAAAGTTTTATTACTAATAGGGATATTAGCGGTGATAATACCTAAATTTTTTCAAAAGTTACATTTTAATATCCAATTTTTTTTTGCGGTAATAATATCTAAATCTATAATTTTGGTGCAATTGTTAGTACTCACAGTTAACTGTCTATTAAGTATCTACGTGACACATTTTTATATTCGTAAATTTAGGTATTAAAGTGTAACTTTATAAATAATTTGGCTATTATCACCGCCAATATTCTTAAATTCTTTAAATACTATAAAAATTATTTTATATTTTAAAAAATCTAAAAAATTATTAGAAACTAATTATTAAAACTAAAGTTTACAAATTCAAAATAACCAAAATTAAAATTGAAACTCAAAATCATCCCAAAATTCATATCATTAATTAGTTTTTAATAAATTTTTAGATTTTTTAAAATTTAAAATGATTTTTATAATATTTAAAGAATTTAAATAATTTAGTCTAAAATAATCCCAAAATCTATATGTACTACGTGGATACTTAACGGGCAGATAACGGTAAGTACTAATAGTTGCACAAAAATTATAGATTTAGATATTACCACCGAAAAAAATTTGGGTATTAAAATATAACTTTTGAAAAGTTTTTAGTATTATTGCCACCAATTAGACTAATAAAAATATGTCATGTAGATACTTAATAAATAGTTAACGGTGAGTTCTAACGGTTACACTAAAATTATAGATCTAGGTATTATTAGTGTAACTTTTGAAAAAAAATAGATATTATCACCGCTAATATCCTATTTTAATATGAGTAATGATATTCGTATGTATCAAATATGAATAAAAATATAATATATAATGACACTGACTTTTAAAATAATGAGTATCTTCAATGAATTTAATTGGTTAAAAAAATGATTAAGGTAATATTTTGGTGCATATATCATTAATAAGTATTATCTTTAATTTGAAATCTATGTAAGTGGTTAGTCAAGAGAATTAACAAACTCTCTCTTCCTTTCTTTCTCTCTTTCTCTCTCAGAGTTCAATGGCAAAATCCCCAGTGACACGCCGGCGGCTACCATCCTAAATATCATATCGCCACGAGCAAGACCATGAAGTCTTAAGGCTCGAATCGACCCCACACACACACAACTCTCTCTCTCTCTCTCTCTTCCTCCCTTTGTCCCCATAACCTCTCCTCTCTTTTTCCCTTTCTCGTCCTTCAATGCCAAAACTGTCAAGAACAACCTCTGGCAACACACCAATCACCATCTTAATAATTAGCTCACATCTCCGTGAGCATCGATGTATATACTTTGTTTTTATTTTTATAACTATTAGTTTTAGATTTGGCTACAACTGTATTTTTATGTAGCTAAAACATGTGTTTTTATTTATGTTTTTGTAATTGAGTAGTGAGTTTAATGAATAAAAAAAAAACAATACAAAAGCTCAAAATGATTTTCATTTTTTTTTTCAAATCTATTGAAAATTTTAAGTAATTTTTTTAAGAAGATAATTTTTTTTAACTAACTACCACTTTTAGTTAGAATAAAAAAAATGTTTGTGATTAGAAAATAATTATATATAATTTTAGTCGCAACTTATTAAAATTTATTTGGACTAAAAATACATTAGTAAAAACAAATTATAATATTGGTGGCTAATATTTTTAACCATGAATTTTTTAGTGAGAACATTGTATATGATGATTTATTATTTATAAATTCTTTGATTTTAATCACAAATTTTATTATGACTAAGAGTAAGATTTGTTTGAAGTGCGCCATGACGCCAAACAGGATATATATTTTAGGTTTCACGCGAGACAATTATTGGGATGGGCTTTATCTAAATATATTTCTATTTTTTAGTAAATAATCTGTGCTACTTAACAGTTTTTAAAAGGAATGATAGGTAAATTTATAAATATTTCTATATTATATATCAGATTTAATTTGTCAGAAAAGAATAAGCAAATCCAAAGAGCTATGGGCTGGTTGTTAAAATGTATAATCACTCTCTTTTTGGTTGGATGGGAGAAAGAAGAAAACAAAAACCAAAATTATTAATCATAAGAAATCTACTTTCTTAGAGTTTTCTATATTCCTTGTATCATTTCCCGTTTGATTTCTTTACTATATATCTATCATATGTAAAATATTTCAAGATGATATAACATGCTCCTAACTCATATATTTTTCCAATTAAAAAACAAAGATAGATTTAAATTCACTTATTTATTTATTACACCATCACTACAACAAATAGTGTCATTTGCGGCGTAACCATTAGCAGCGGACCTAGTCCACCGCTATTATAGAAGTTATTAGCGGCGGACTAGGGGGTCCTCCACTATTATAGAAGTTATTAGCGGCGGACTAGGGGGTCCGCTGCTAATAATGTATTGATTATTTAAAAAATATTATAATATCTATTAGCGGCGGACTTACCATTATTAGCGGCAGATAGTCCGCTGCTAATATGCCAAAGAAAATGCTCGGAAAAGTGATAAGTTTTTTTCAAGATTTATTAGCAGCGGATAATCACTTTTATTAGAGGCAGACTATCCGCCGCTAATAGTATTAGCGACGGGTAATCTCTTTTATTAGCGGCGGACTACCTGCCGCTAATATTTTTACAGTTTATAATTTTCACAACCCAATTTCATTCTTCTCTTCTATTCTCTCAGGCAACAACAAACCCTTTCTCTCTCGCATAACACATCACCACACCGACTCACTTGAGCCACACCTCTCTGCCTTTCAAGTTTCAAGGTCTTCTTTCTCAGTGACGCCAGCCAAATAGTTCGTCGATCGGTTCTTTGCGCCAGCCACACCGACTCCACTTGAGCCACCCAGCCAGTCACCTGCGCAACCCACCCGCGGCTGACTCCACCTGATCTCAGCCCTTCCCATTTCTGTTTGATATTCTATCTATTAATTTCTTTACAATTTAGAGTAATAGTTGTCATTCTTATAATGTTTTTATACTTCTCTCAGGCAACGACAACTAGTGACTCACACCGATTGGCCACCTCCGCCACTGACCCACACCTCTCAGGTGTAAGTTTTAGTCTTTGAATTATCCATTGTTCCATTTTTTTTCTATTGTTTATGTTTATGCTTCAAGAATGATATGATTTGCTTTGTGGAGCAAAATTTTCCAGTTTTATACACACAAATGTGTTGGTTCGTTCCTTTAGAGAATTGAGCATTTAGTTAATATTGTTCAGATTTACTGATATAACCATTGGCCAAAATTTTCTAATTGTGCTCTCTGCTTTAATCATCTTCAATGGTGAATAATGGTGTATTTTCTACTTATTTGCAATGTAATGCCTAACCAACACATTGCATTTTTTTATACTTAGTTTTATATTATTTTGGTTTGAATTTTTTTTCGTGTATCTGTTAGTCTTAATTTTTTTCTTTATCAGGACAGTGACACACCCACGATCCCGACACACACACGACCTTGGCACACCCTCGACATGTTTGGACATATTTTTTGTATTTAATATTTTCTTTATCTGGACATGTTTTTCTGAATAATTTATTTTGTATTTGTTTAGTGCACAATATTTGAGTTTTGAGTCCTTTAATTAGTATCATTGGTATGTAAATCTTGACATCTATCATTAAGATTGTTGACGCGGTTCTTCGGCAACAGATAATTATATGAATAAGGAGAGGGATTAGTGCTAAATGATGAACCGCAATGGATGAATGATCTCAAAGGAAAATTATAACTCGAATACTTTTTTAGGTGGTTCAAAGGTTAAAATCATTCTAGTCCACCAGCCAATATTATTGATATATCTCTGATATTCCTTACAGGGTATTTCTTTACAAATTAGAAGCCAACCATTTGCAACTCCTAGGGTCTCCATATTTATAGGGAGAGGACACCTGGGTGTTGGCAAAGGAGGTCATCCCGTGACCTTCTTACCCATCATGTCAATTCTGCGACATTCATGATTAATTCCTAAAACCTGACAATGAAGTGTGGACTAATCAATAGGTAAGGGGGATAATGGGCCGCATGGCCCAAACCAGTCGTGGGGTGTCTAAACACGCACGTTTATGCTGCGTGTCCGAGAATTCAGGAATGGAGTAGACACGTGATGTCTAATATATGCACGTTTACATTGCGTGGTTGACTTTATAAAGGGTCGGAGGTGTCAACTCAAGCTCGTACCCCGAGCTTGATGTAGTCTCAGCTCGTGGTGTTCACACTGCTGATCCGATGCCTTAGTAATCTCAATAAACCTTTGGCTATCTCGAGCTAAAGAGGTAGAGACTTGCAACAACAGCTCCGGGTAGGTGGCTTCCACGTGGCTGATAGAATTATGCCCTTTTTTCAGCTCGCTAATAACCCGTGGATATTTAGGGCGTACAAAGATATATGTTTGTTCTTACTTTATTTTTTAATTGCTTTCTTTCCTGCTATTTTTCTTGTCCACGGAGTGAAAATTAGTAAGACAGATGAAAATCAAAATATATAGGAATATATAAATAATTATAGGATTGTTTTGGTTAAAAACAAAATTTAAGTGATAATTTAAATTAATTTATAAAATATAATAATAGATGGTTTAGTATTAACTAAAATATAGTGTTTTTGTTAATATTGAATAAAGATGATTTAAACTTGATCAATCAGATTATTAGCACCCATATTTTCTTTATCACCATTTTTTAATTATTTAATATTAATTAAACTAAGTGCTAGAAAAATATACAAATTCAATTAAAATTCATTTAAATTTTAAAATATTTTTTTAATGTTTGAAATATTTTTAGATTTTATTAATAAATTTTGAATTATGTTTTATTTTAAAAACAAATTTGTAATTGTTTTTTAAATTAAAATTGAGACAAACTAATTATATCACACCTGTGTTCCTCCATTGCCATTATTAGCGGCCACACCAAATTTTTTGAACTACTTACTAATTTTTGTCAAAAAAAAAATATTTAGTCAAATAAGTGAAAGCTTTTATAATACTAACTAACTTTCATTGCAACTTGATTTTTTTAATAGGGAAACTAATTTTGTTTAGATTGTGAAATTTTTTGAAACAAATTTATGATAGTTTATTTAATAAAAAAAAGTGAGTATAGAAAAAAAAACAACAATAAGTGCATATTATCATGTTATTTTGTTCATTTTTATCCTTTTTGCTTGAACAAGGCACAAAGTCGTTGGCAGCTAAGCGTAACCAATATGTAAGTGAAGATGTTAATTTAATTTTATAAAATAACACATTCTTAAACATTTTGTTTACATTTGTATAGGAGAACCCAGATGCGCAAGTTGTTGCTACTTGGAGGGATGCTCATATGAAAAAATCGACAAAATCTTTTGTCAATGAGGCAGCTCAACAAGATTATGTAAGTGAATAATATTGTTTTCTTGTTTCTAATTTTTGTTTATAATGTTATCTTTATACAGGAAAAAATGGCGGCAGAGGTTCAGAGGTCACAGCTTGAGAGGCAGAGTCAACAACAGAGTGAGGCATCTCTTAATGTATCTGGCGTTGATTCGTCCCCGGTCGATCAATACGAGATACTAAGTAAAGTACTCGAGGAGAGATCTGATTACCAAAGAGGAGTGGGTTATAGGGTGAAAGGGAAGGCAAGAAAGACAACCTTTAGCTCTACAGATCAAAGTCTGTAACGCCCTGGATAGCCAAGACCGCTACACTGTGTGTTTATAAAGTGCCAGACTTGCTAATTAAATCATTAAAGTAAAATCGTGTTCTGAAACAGTAGAGGTACTAGGGTTAAAAGTGTTTTGGTCCCAAAAGTTATGTTCTCATTACTAAACATTGTTTATGTACATGGGATCCCAAAATTGAAAGTTTAAAAGCCATTTACAAAAGTTACAAAGTTTAAATATATTGACTAGCCATACTAAGGCAAAAACGAGCAGTTAGGTAATTCCTTGTCCTGACACACTCCTCGACCATGGTGATCGAACAGCTGGCTATGTACATTACACCTCGGAGCTCTCCACCTCAGGCTTGGTCCAGCTTGCTCTTGCCTTTACCTGCACCACGAAGCACCCGTGAGCCAAGGCCCAGCAAGAAAACATAGCAACAACAGAGCATGAACAACTAGTAGACAGGTCAATTACACATATAGCATCTCATAAACTCAAGTATATCATCAACCAAATATTCCATATACAAAGCATCTCAGTTCATAATACATAATGCACAGACGATAACCAGGGCTAGCGCTCACAGGCTGCTCCCTCTGTTATCCTATTGTTTCTGGCTCCCAGTGGCCAATTTGCGCCCCGTGCGCTAAAATCATGTACGGTACTCTTAGACCGTTTGTACGTGTCCCTTGGCATAATACCAACATTGACACAATGCAACTCTCGGGAGCACTTAGTCCCATTACAATCATACATTCGGGTGCAGTTTTCTTACCTTTTAATTCACTGGTTTTCGATGCCACGTAGCCGCAAGCACGGTCCTCTACCCCGAGCCTCTCCAAAGTCCTAATCACAACACAAATATAATATTCTTTGTCATTAACCAATCCAAGACTACCTTCCTGTAACCTAACCCACACTCTCGGAACTCCCAAAACCTTAAAACAACACCCCGGAGACATCCCCCGAACCCTCGGAGCAAAGGCCTAAAATTGCCAAAAATGATATCCTGAAATTGGCCTTGTGCCGCGACACAACTTTCTTGTGCCGCGGCACCCAGCAAGTCAGGGGCTCCGCGCGGCGGCACGCAAAAACTGTGCTGCGGCACGCCTTCGCAGGCCCAGAATTCTGGGTTTTCCTTCCCGTTTTTCCCGAGTCTAGCTCACTCCAAATCACCCCAAACTCCATCATAAGTCCCAAAACCAACTCTAAATCCGTCATAAACCTCACAACAACCTAGAAACATCATGCCCAAGCCCATTCACACAATTATTCCCAAGATTCACTCTTGAATTTCATACTTAGTAACTCAAACCAGAAAATTAAGAACAACTTGAACTCAAACACAAACCACACTCCAAACTCCCTAAACCTTAACAGAAACAAGCCTAATAATCACACAGAAACCTTACCTTGAGTGGTGAGTCCAACCTCCAGCTCTAAACCTCCTTCCCCCTTGATTTCCCAATTCTGAATTCACACAAAACCAGCCACCAACTTGCCTCAATTCACATTCATTATCTAAAATTTCAGACTTAAAACTTAGATATATTATAATCAAAATCTTACCTCTGAGTATTCTTGATCTAAGCTTGCTTGACAACTTCAATCACCCTTAATTCTTCTTCCAAAAGCTAAATTCAGCTTCTCCCTTCTTCTTCTTAGTTTTGCTCTTCCTCTAGGTCTCCAATTTTCAGCATAAACCCATTTCTCCAAGTGTTATACGTATATGATCCTTTCCCTTCAGCTAATGGTCATTTATCCTACCAAATGACTATTCTACCCTTCCACCAATACTCCTTCCTAACTAAACCTCAAGGGCATACTAGTCCTTTCATCAGCTTTGCAATTCTACCACTTTCCCCATAAAACCTGTTACTCTCTATGGTTACTAACAGTTACGCGGATTACCAAATCACCAGTTACCATTATCTAGTTTTCTAGGACCGTCTCGGCACGTGCATCACACTGGTATCACAACACCCACGTGGTACAATTCACACATCATAATTATCACATAATATAATTCACATAGTCATATAACATGCTTAAAATCATAATCATGCATCTTAATCATAATAATCACACATAATTCCCATCATGCCCTCCCGGCACACTAATCAAGGCCCTTAAGCCTTATTAGTGAATTTGGGTCGTTACAAAGTCAGTCCCAAGCAAATGCTGCTGCTACACCTAATGAAGATATGACTACTATGGCTCTGATGATGAAGGCAATGCGTGAGACGATTCAAAAGGTGGTACCTGAGCAACCCAGTAATCTGTATGACCCACGGTTTGACAGTTTTCTGTAGAGGTATTTGCCACCACAATCCGAAGGTGGTTCGTCTTCTCAGAGTAACACTGCCAATCCTGACCTTCATACACCGCCACAACAGCAGTACCAGCCTCCTTCACAGTATCTGCCACAGCAACAGTACTAGCCTCATCCACCGTATCTGCCACATGTGTCGTCGCAACAACCTCCTAAGTATCAAAACCAATACATTTTTGGACGCTCTTCCCAGTCTTCTCCACTATATTTTAGCTTTACCGATTTTCAAGGAGGATCGATGCAGCCTTCGTTACCTAATGTTAGGTATGGGGAGGTTGGAGATTCGTCGCAGCAACCATATGTGAGATATGGTGAGTTTGGGGGCGGGTCGCAGCCACAACCTCGAGATCAATTTGGGGACTTCATGCTCGGACGATCATCAGAGCCACCTTATATTCCTTCATCGCCACAGCCGTCGCCCTCACTGCCACACCAAAATAATGAAGATGAGGACAATTTCAATATTAATCTTAATGATTTTATTTAGTTATTAGTTTATGTATTTGGATTGAATTAATACTGTATTTATTTTTAATGACAATAGCGATATTAGCTAGGTTGATAAATATTAAAACTATTCACATTAATTTTAATGTTAGTTATGTTTAAATTAATTAAATGCTTATTTTGTTAAATTTTATTATGAATTATTTTTAAAAATAATTAAATTTAATAAATATTAATTTATTTCAAATAAATTTTAAAATATATTATAAAAACAATATTAGCGGCGGACCCCGCGGCTAATAATAATGCATCTGACAAAGATATTAGCGGCGGGCTCCGCCGCTAATAATATTATATCAGCGGTGGGTGTGTTAGTCCGCCACTAATAAGCATTAATAGCGACACATAATTTGAGGCGGGTCATTAGCGGCGGGTCACCGCCGCTAATACTTATTAGCGGCGGATGACCCCGCCGCTAATGTGGTCAATTCTTATTAGCGGCGGATGTCACACTTATTATTTGCTGATTTGGCTCCATTAATCCCACTTAATTATGAGTCAACGAATGATGGAATATGTTGTTGAAGAGAATATAGATTACAAGTTCATATGAATCCGTACACAAGTTGGATAAGAAAAAAATATACTATGATAAGAAAAACGCTATGAACTAGTTCACAAAAAGAAATAAGATTTTTAGCGACGGGACGGTCTGCCGCTAATAAGTGTTGGTGTAATGCCCTACTTCCTTAGAGTCGTTATTAAGTGAGTTTAAAACGTGCATTTAACTCGCTAATCGAGGTTTTAGATCAAACAATATAACTAAGCCATAAACAGAGGAAAAACTTTAGCAATAAATTCATTTCATTGAAAATCATAAAAGTTTAACACTTGGGATCCAAAAATACAGTTTAGAAATATTTACAATATATAAACTGAACCAAGTCGACTAAACGACAAAATCTAGGGTTGTTCACAAACATCTCCCAAAATCCACTGGCTGTGGCAGCCAGGCTGGCCAAACATGTACACGCCGCTTCATGCCTGCTACACTCATGGTTGGTTGGCTTTCTCCTTACCCTTACCTGCACCACAGAGCATCTGTGAGCCGAAGCCCAGCAAGAAAACCCACAAATAGATAACATATGCAACACATATATCAAGCATATAAACAGGCCACCAATGGGCTAAACACAAACGGCCTAGCCGTCCCAGGCGTTTACCAAGCCCTGGGCTCGCGGTCCACACCGTGAGGATATCCCAGGTATCCTTTTAAGGACTCGCCCTGGAAACTCGCACTCCATGTGCTCAACGCTGCTCCCGGCCCCTTGTCGTACTCGGCCTTACACTCAACGTGCCTAACGCCGGTCCCGTCCTTTTGTCTTTCTCGGGCCCTGCCGACCTCGGTCTACACCGTTTCCGGCTCCTGACGATCATTCACACAATTGCATTCATAGCATAACAAACATATATTGAATACTAACCAATTCAATCAAAGGGCTACGCCCTGCAATCTAAACACATTGAGCTCAGCCCTGCATACAAGCTCTATGGGAACAAGGGTTTTCTTACCTGAGTCCCAAGCTCTCCGAGCACCGCTATCCCGAGCACAGTCCTCTAACTTGAGCCTCGCCAAAATCCTAGTCACAACACATTAACAATATCCATCCATCAAGTTCTAATCCATTAAATAACTTTGAGCCATATCTCTAACCTCCGGGACCTTGAATTCTATCAATCCAGGTGATAAAATCCATCCCGAGCCTTAACCATTGAGTTCCCAAACCTAAACACCCTTAAAAACTCAGACTGGCACTAAGAGCCACGGCCCTTCCCACAAGCGTTGCGGCTAGCCTCAAAATAGAGGCTAGCACCCCACTGTCACCCACACGGGCCGCGGTGCGCATCACCAAGCGCCGCGGCGCTCCTCAAGCATCTCGGCCTCCCATGGCCGCACGCACACACGGGCCGCGACGCGTCCCTCCTAGGGTCGCGGCCCTAGCCTCCAAACCCAGAAATCTTCATCTTTTCCTGCATTTTTCCTCAACCCAATTCATCCTATAACCAAGCTAACAATTCTAGATAATCAACACAAAGTTTCCAGCTCAGTTTCAACATTAAAACCCATCAATGCCTGCTCCAAAAACTCAACTAAAATACCTGAGAACAGATCAAATTCTACTCACATGCATAACCCAAGAACATAGCTGAAATTCAAACTTAATTCTCATGGTTAGAGCTTACCTTCACTGAGTTTTGATTCAGAGTTGTTTTCCCTAAGTTCCAGCTTCAATTCCTCAACCTCCAAGCCCTGGTTTTCTAGTTAGAGTCTCCTAAGCTCAGCTCCAATCCTTAGTTCTTGACTATCTTCCTTCCCTTGCCTATTTCCTTGAGTTTATCTTAGAGAGTAAAGAAGAAGGAGTTTAGAAACTATCCTTAGCTGGGAAGGGAACATGTAAGTCGGTTTCCAAGTTTTGTTTTATTCAACTTAAGCTTAAAGGTTACCTCAAGGCTCGGGGTGCCAAAAACGTCCCCGAGGCTAAAACGGTAAATTTCCCCAATATTCCCTCCTAGACATTCTATCCTCAAATATATCTCCAAATATTTATTTTCATAACCTGATAACCCCATATAATAACTAACACCCAAATTACCCCTCGACTCACCCCGAGTCGGATTCTCAACCCCGTTGTGACTTCCTGGCTAACCGCTCCCCAGGACTGTCTCAGATCGTGCTGCACAGACATATCACATATATATAGCATTTATCACATCTATGCCCCTAATATCCAGACGGGGCCCACATGCACATTTGACTCAACTAAACATGCATCATTATCATATATTCACATTAATTCATACTTTAACATAATAATCCATTTATTGCCCTCCATGCATACTAATCAAGGCCCTAAGCCTTAATAGCAAATTCGGGTCGTTACAGTTAGATCCACCGCTAATTAGTATTAGCGGCGGGGATCTGTCGCTAATGACTCGCTGCCAATTGTTGGTCGTTAATAAAGGTTATTAGCAGCGGATTGACACACCCGCCTTGAATAACTTATTATTACCGGTGGACAATAGCGACGACATCAGAGCCGACATTATTAGCCGCGGGTCCGCTGCTAATAAAGTTTTTATTATATATTTTAATATTTATTAAATTTAAATATTTTTAAAAATAATTCATAATAAATTTTAACAAAATAACCAATTAATTAATTTAAACATAACTAACATTAAAATTAATGTGAATAGTTTTAATATTTATCAAACTAGCCAATATCACTATTGTCATTAAAAATAAATACAGTATTAATTTAATCAAAATACATAAACTAATAACTAAATAAAATCATTAAGGTTAATATTGTAATTATCCTCATCTTCAACATTTTGCTGTGGCTGTGGCTGTGGCGGTGAGGACGACGGCTGTGTCTGTGGCGGTGAATGAATATAAGGCTGCTGTGAAGATCGTCCAAGCGTGAGGTCCCCAAACTGATCCTGAAAGGCTGTGGCTGCGACCCGCCCCCAAACTCACCATATCCAACATATGGCTGCTCCTACGAACCTCCAACCTCCCCATACCTAACATTAGGTAGTGGATGATGCATCGATCCTCCTTGAAAATCGGTAAAGTTAAAATATAGTGGAGAAGACTGGGAAGAGCGTCCAAACATGTACTGGTTTTAAATCTGCGAAGGTTGTTGCGACGACACATGTGGCGGATACTGTGGAGGAGGCTGGTACTGCTACTGTGGCGGTGTATGAATGTCAGGATGGGTGGTGTTACTATGAGAAGATGTACCACCTTCAGATTGTGGTGGAAAATACCTTAGCAAAAAACTGTCAAACAGTGGGTCATACAGATTATTGGGTTGCTGAGGTACCACCATCTGAATCGTCTCACGCATTGCCTTCATCATTAGAGTCACAGTAGTCATATCTTCATTAGGCGTAGGAGCAGTATGTGCTTGGGACTAACTTTGATCTGTAGAGTTGGAGGTTGTCTTTCTTGCCTTCCCTTTCACCCTATAACCCACTCCTCTTTGGTAGTCAGATCTCTCCCCGAGTACTTTACTTAGTACCTCGTATTGATCGACCGGGTATGAATCAACGCCAGATACATTAAGAGATCCCTCACTCTGCTATTGAGTCTGCCTATCAAGTTGTGACCTATGAAGCTCCGTCGCCATTTTTTCCTGTATAAACATTAGAAACAAGAAAACAATACTATTCACTTACATAATCTTGTTGAGCTGCCTCATTGACAAAATAATTTGTCGATTTTTTCATATAAACATCCCTCCAAATATCAACAACATGCGCATTTGGGTTCTCCTATACAAATATAAACAAAATGTTTTAGAATGTGTTATTTTATAAAATTAAATTAACACATTCACTTACATATTCGTGACGCTTAGCTGTCAGCGATTTTGTGCATTGTGTTGTTACATACTTCATTTGTTTTCTGTTTGCTTGGTTTTTAGCGGAATGAGCCAAAAATCTTTCACTAAAAAACAACTCACAAATATTCTTCCATGTCTCCTTAGTGCAATGGTTAGGTGGCTTAGAGAGGACATTCTCCCAATCTTCTGGTCCAGCATAATAATTTTTGAAGTATTTATGTCTGATGTTCTTTCTCTCGCAATATCTTTCGTCCATCTCCTTATAGACAGTTGTCAGAATTGACTCACGTTGTGGATGACCGTCTATATTATAGTAATACTGCATTAAGACAAAAAAATAGATGACTTTGTAAATAATGGAAATAAATAATGTAAAGCACAAGATTTGTAATTTTTTACCCTTATACGATCAAACACTTGATCATTAAACTGTTGAGGTAAATCAGCAAAATCCAAGTAATGTCCCGGACACAAAATTGTAACTTGAGTGCCTAACATGCGAATAAACGCTTGATCCTCTCGCCCAACCACTTTTTTCGTCACAGGATCAAGCTCTAGATCCAATGGTTTACCGACTTTTTTCCTTCGTTCTCCAAGAACATTATTACTAGCAAGGCCACGACCTTTTTTTCTCGTCAGCGGGGCTTTAAAATTTATTAACAATAACCAGTATTAGTATTGTTGTTATATTTCTCTAATAATATAATTTCCAAAAATAATTTTGATATGAAATATTTAACTTGACTCGCAAGATGGTGGAACCCTAGAAGGATCTAGCGGGTCTCGACCACCACCATCTCCACCGTGATAGGTTGCTATATCAGCTGACAATATACTTCAGTCTAACATTTATTAGTTAGTAATTAGCATCAAATTAAATTAGAGGTATATCACATTCAATTCGTATTAATAATAATTACAAAAAAACTTTATTATATTTCAATATATAGTTCTGTTACACAAATAGAAAAACTAAATAGAGTAGTCACTATCATTTCCATCAGTAATATGAGACACGTTTTCATCTTCACAAAGCTCAACTAGCGATTCATCCTCTGCATCTGCGACTTCCTCATGTTCTCGCATATCACATTCGTCGTCACCCACTTCATCAGCCCCAATATATGCAGCAGGTTGATCAAATTGCATAATCAACTCTCCGAGGTCCACAGTCAACACAAAATATGATGAGCATGTTTCATGTACAACATCAATAGCATCATTAACCTCATCAAAATTGTCCTTAATGTCCCAAATTTGTCGATGATTCACATCTTCTACAACTTTCCAATCACGACCTCTAAGTAGATCATCGAGATAGAAAACTTGCTTAGCTTGGCTAGCAAGTATATACGACTCATCTTTGTACCATTCACCATTGACGTTTATACTGTTGATATTATTTTCAATGATTGTTTTCTTCCTTCTTGGATTTGTATTAAACCATTTGCACCAAAATAATGCCACTGAATATGCACCAGTGAAAGATAGTGTCACTACTTCTTCAAGCGTGCCGTAATAGGTTGCGCTTTTTATCTCGGTCGTGTGCAATAAATCAAACACCATTGACTATACAACCTTGGTAATAGGTTGCCAAATGATATAGCACAGATGCTAAAGCTAGCAATTCATCACAATTTTCCAAAGACCCAAGCTTGTGCAAGTCATATATCTAAATACATAAAACTGTATTAGATTCACAAAATATATCATTAATAAAATGAAAGTTCAAAGTTCAAAGCTACCTTCGTATGAAACCACGAACGAAATTTTTTCCTATGCAAATGATCATGATCATCATCTGAGTATTTTTGTCTAATCTCTTGTAGGTGTTCGTTGTTAATTAGAATAGTGTTAAGATTCTTGATAACAAAAAACTTATAATAACCACACATGTTCTAATTTAAAAGGGAATAAACTTACTCTAAATAAGGTTCAATTTCAGGAGAATTCTCAAGTATGAACCACTCATCTATTACACGAGTGTTATGATTGAGAGGCTTCAAAGTTCCCTTTGTGAGTGGACGACATTGAGATTGGAAAACTGTAAGGTTTCGTGGGATATAAGTTGCGTCTTCATTTCGATCAAGACGGTTAAATCTTTTTTCAATGTCTTTGAAATACATTGAACAAAAGGTCAAAGCCTCATCTACGACATAGCCTTCAGCGATTGACCCTTCAGGGCAAGCTTTATTTCCCACGTAATTCTTCAATTTCTTCATGTACCTTTCAAAAGGATACATCCACCTCATAAATACCAGGCCACCCAATATAGCTTCTTCTGGAAAATGTAATACCAAATGAATCATTATGTCAAAAAAAGCTGGAGGAAAAATCAACTCCATCTTGCACAATATCTGAATAAGGTCATTTTGTGCTTCCTCCATATCTTTAACATTTAAAGTCCTTGAACATATTTGCCTGAAGAAATTGCACAATTTTGTAACAGTGGTCGATGTAGATTTTGGAAGAAACTTGCGAACACCGAGAGAAAGTAATCGTTGCATTATCACATGACAATCGTGTGACTTCAACCCAAGAATATTTGTATGATTCTCGGACACTTTCTTCTTCAAATTTGAACAAAAGCCATCTAGAAATTTAACTCCTTTTATAAACTGACAAAACGGTTGCCTCTGCGCCGGAGTTAACACATAAGGAGCGTGCGACTTCATCAACTTCCCGTTCTCATCTTCATAAATCCACAATGATTCTCTCACAACTATATTTTTCAAATCATGTCTTGCATTAGTGGTGTCCTTAGATTTATCATTGTCTAAGATGGTGCCAAGGAGACTATCACACACATTTTTCTCAACATGCATGACATCTATATTGTGTTTTAATTTGTTTGTACACCAATACTCAAGCTCGTAAAAGATATTTTTTTCCTCCAATTACCTTCATCTACACCTCTACACCTCTTTTACGTTTCACACCCCCAAACTGGACGTGTTCCTGGAACTTGCGCTGTAAGAGCATTAACTTGTTCTAGTATATCCTCACAAGTAAACTGTCTCGGATGTCTTGTCTCAAATTCTCCATCGAACTCGGTGTCTCTTCTCATTCGATGAGTACTTGGCAAGAATCTTATGTGACCAACATAAGAATGTCTTACCGATCACTCGGATGGAAGTTGTGTCTTCATTACACGTAGGACAAGCTTTGTATCCCCGACCACTCCATCCAGACAAACTACTGCGAGCTGGAAAACCATTCACTGTCTACAAAAGGGTCTCGTACTATCTCTTGTATCAACTCTATTAACCCACAGATCCTTCAACTCATCCACCAATGGTCTTAGAAATACATCCATGTCCTTACCTGGTGATTTTGGCCCAGGAATAAGGAGGGTCAACATGAAATAATTGTCTTTCATACACAACCAAGGTGGCAGATTATAGTTTGCCAACACCACAGGTCACATGCTGTATCCAAGGTTCATGTTGCCAAATGGATTAAATCCATCGACAGCTAAGCCCAAACGAGCATTTCTGTGATCCCTTGAAAAATTAGGATGCTTGACATCAAAGTCCTTCCACGCAGAGCTGTCCACCGGGTGTCGCATCACCCCATCATCTTTTGATTTCCCGGTGTGATGCCATATCATGTGTTTCGCTGTAATCCTTGAACTGTATAATCTTTTTAACCGAGGTGTCAGCGAAAAGTAACGCATCACCTTGTGTGACATTTTTTTTCCTTTCGTCATTTCGGAAGTAATCTATCTACTACTTTCGCATACTTGGCTTGTCTCTTTAGATGCATGCTCATTGTAAAATAAGAAGCAATCATACTAACACACATGAATGGACTCGTATCCCAACCCTAATTTTTTCAATCTCTTTTTCGCCTTGTAGTACGTTCCAGGAATTTTGTTTTCCTTAGGAAATGTAAGCTTTAACAACTTCAACAATTCATCAAATATACTGTTAGGCATCTTCCCTATAACTTTTAGATGCAATAACTTCGCTAAAAAGTTCAGGGATGAAATCCAATCACATCCAAGATATAACTCCGCTTCAATCTCCTCAAATAACTCGTCATAATACTGACTCTCACCAGGATCCCTTTCTACTTCCTCAGTTGTCAGTAAAAGGAAGTCTTCCACAACGTGAATCATCTCATCGTCTTCATTCTCATCAACCACCTCATCAGCAACAATTTCTTCCACCTCACCATGAAAAATCCACTTATCATAAGCTTGATGAAAACCCCTATCGAATACGTGTGCCCGAACAACATCCAAAGATTCAAATTCATTATTATTGCATCTCACACACGGGCACCTAATTCTTCCATCAGAATCTTTATGTTCCAACGTCATCCTCAAAAAAGCTTACAGACCATTCCAATATTCTTGAGAACCACGATTTCTCAATGTTGTCCAAGTCTTGTCAATCGTCATCTAAAGTGTTATAAGAGTGTGTGAGTTTTAGTAATGTGAATATGAATGGATAACAAAAGAAATTTGTTATAATTTTTGAAATCTTATGCAATATTATAAATATCTTATGCTATTTTATGATGTTTTATTAGATAATGTTATTTATAAACAAATTAATATTTTTTCCTAAACTAATTTATTATTTATTCTTAATTTTTTAAACTTCTATTAAATATAATTATCAATTTCTATATTCAACTAATTTATAACTATTTAATATTAGATAATGTTATTCAATAAACAAATTAAATTAAATTATTTAATTATATAATGTTATATCAAACTTTTATGATTTAATTAATTAAATTAATAAAAAATAATTAAATAATTAAAAAATAAATTATTATTTATTTAATTCTTTATTCATAATTTTTTAATTTGTAATAATAATAATAATAATTTTACAAATTAATTATTATTTAACTTTTAGACTAATTATTTTTTTTAAATAATTATATAAATTTTAATAATTTTTTTCATTCATTATTTTATTAATAATATTTTAAACTTATCATTTCTGTGCCGATATTCTTGTAATTGATGGTTGTAGTCAACAACCATCAATCACAAGCTAGCATACCGAGACTGAGAAAATAAATTAACTACTAGTTAATTTTTTTTAATAATTTTCAATTAATTATAATAATAATAATTAACTAAATTATATAATTTTCATTACAATTCTCATTATGTTGATATAACATATAACAAAAAAAAATTAAAACTACTTTACTTAATTAATTTTCACAAAAAATTTGCCTACATATCAGTATAATACGACAATTTCAAAAAATTTTAAATCATGTACTCAACAAATCTCAGAATAACTTAAATTTGACCCCTCCCAATATTTAAAATCTCCAAACAACAAACCTAGAATAACTAGAACAACAAAATATTTATTAAAATAATATTACAACACAAATTAACATAAACCAAAATAATTTATACTACTCTCTTCTGATGATGAGTGTCAAAAACAACACTCAAGTAATGCTCTCTTATGATTCCAAAATTTTGTATTTCATTTGTGCTATTTGCATCTTTAGATTTTAAATTCGGAATTATATTTTGTTACCCACATCACAAATAAATCATACTATTATTAAAAAAAAAAAAATTCATCCATAACCCAATCATTGAAATACTAACTCATCCAAAATTGAAAAATACACAGATCAAAACAGATATTACGCAAATCAAATATATATAATATCAACACACACATATATATATATTATAGAACATACACAATAGGAGGTCCGAATAGATTTAAAACACACATATATATATAAAACATACACATATACATATATATATATATATATAATATAGAACATATTTAATATACATATACATATAACATACCTTTATCAAGCAGCTCCTGCACAACCGGAGGTCTGAAGCTCTGTTGTGTCGTCATTGTCGTGGCCCATGGAGAAGAGTAGTTAGCCATGGAGAACAGAGTCACACATCAATATATATATATATATATATATAACGGAGTCACAAAACAAACATGTGGAATGGAAGAAACGCTGTGCAAACGATTTCTCATCGAAGGTTTGTACAAACGCTGTGCAAACCCGTCGTCTGAAGTTTTCCTTCGGAGAAGAGAAGAGACGAGGGGTTGTGCCAATTTTTAACCTCTACATAAGTATTAGCGGCGGGTACGCTATTATTAATTTTCCGTCACTAATAATATTATTAGCGACGGGTAGTCCGCCGCTAATAAAGATAATTACCCACCTCAAATACTATTAGCAGCGGATAATCTGCCTCTAATAAAGATAATTATTCGTCGCTAATAAAACTTAAAAAAAATTTCCGGAATTTTATTTATTAGGCATATTAGCGGCGGACTTATAAGTCCGCTGTTAATATATATTTTTTATTTATTTTTAAATACTCGTACATTATTAGTGGTGGACTCCCTAGTCTACTGCTAATAGCTTGTACAATACAGGCGGACTGAGCCCACCGCTAATACTCACGCCACAAATGACTGTAATTGTTATAGTGATTGGGCGTGGCTCGGCTGTGAAAGACTTTGTCTTTGAATGAAAATGGGCAGGAATCGAACCTTGCCACTCTCAATTTCAAAAAACTTACTAACACTAATCTAACAATCTCACTCACGTTTCAATAATAATAAAAAAAAAACGCTATGAGTGTAGTGTATATAAAGACAAGCTTGACAACGGGAAGAAAAAAATCACATGGTACCTAGCTAATAATGGATTCTTCCTCGGATTATGTTATACTAAAATAAATTATTTCTTTTAGACTTTTTCATCATCTAGAGTGTGGAATAATGCTACATACATTATATTATATGGTGTCCAATATGATGCAACATACGCTGATTTGTGTACTTTAATAATGGATTCTACTTATTTTATCTTAAATTTGAATATGTTAGACTTGATATTAAATTGCATCAATTATCGTCAATGAATTATGTAACATCTTAAATTTGCTAATCAGGCTTAGTGTCTTGATTAGTGTGTCGGGAGAGCATATATGGATATTATGTGCATATTTATGATTATATGCATGATTACATGAGTTATATTATGATATGACTATTTATGCATGTTTAAGTGTATTAAATATGCATGTGGGCCCGTTTCTTATTAGAAGAGTATTTTCGTAATTTTGACCCGTTGGAGGTATATTTGTAAATATATGTAAATTGTGATTGAGACCACATTACTATGTTGATATATTTGGGTTACTCGACACGAGACGATCCTAGTGAGCAAGTTAGCGTAAAGGTCACAACGAGATTAAATACTCGACTTGAGGTGAGCCTAGGGTATTTTAGTAATTTAGTACATTACCAGAATTTATCGGGTAATGAAAATTGTTTGGTAATTATTTGGGAATATTGGAATTAATTTGGACATTAGAGTGATATATGAGATTAGTGGGAATCTCGGGAAAAGACCAAAATGCCATTGGTTTGGTTAAAAGGGCATTGACTTGAGTGAGGGCAAATAGGTCTTTTGACTATTAGGTTGAGTCAAATGAATCAAGTGTTGAACACTCTAGGAATCTCTCTCTCTCTCTCTCACTCTAGGAATCTCTCTCTCTCTCACTCTAGGACTCTCTCTCTCTCTCTCTCTCTCTCTCTCTCTCTCTCTCTCTCTCTCTCTCTCTCTCTCTCTCTCTCTCTCTCTCTCTCTCTCTCTCTCTCTCTCTCTCTCTCTCTCTCTCTCTCTCTCTCTCTCTCTCTCTCATAGTTACCTTCTTGGTGGGGTTTTGAAGCAAAAGGAATTAAGTTAAGCTTTCACTTGGATTTGGAGACTTGGAAGGGAGAGTAAAAGGCTGGGGAAGTGAAGACTAAAGCTGGTTTTGCCATTTTCTTCCTTGGATTTTCGAATTTGGGCAGTTGAGGGAAGAATTTCTCAACATTCTCTAGAGTTCTTGATGTATTCTTGGTGTTCTTAAGAATAAAATGGTTTTTGATTTTTTTTCTTCAAATTTGTACTGGTGCTTTTGGAGTTGTTTAAAGATTAATTTGAGGTTAGGAATTGGTTTATAAACTAATTTAAAGGCATGTGGTGGTTTGGAATCACGAATTGGAGCCCTTGATTTCAAGTTTTGGTTAGAAAATGAGTTTTAGAACTCAAACTGTGATTCTTGGCATATGTGGTATTCTGAGTTTTGAGGGTGTTTGTGGGTTCTTGGGCACTTGGATAACCAACTTGGGGGTCAAGGCTTCATTAGAATTGAGTCAGGAGCTTGGTTTGATGACTCTTGAGGGTCTTGGATCGAAGTTTGTCGAGCTTAGGTCGGAGGAACTGTAGAAAACGAAACCCAGAATTATGGGTTTGCGTTGTAACACCCCTGCCCTAGGTTTGGGCACCCTTGCGCTAAGCAGGAGAGGCCATGGGGGCTCTCTGTTTTGCTTAGGCGCCCCTGCCCTTGTACTGGGCGCCCTTGCGCTATGCAAGGGATGGCTTGGGGGCTCTCTGTTTTGTTTGGGCTCCCTAGCCTAGCTTTGGGTGCCCTTGCCCTATGTCAATTTTAGAAAGTCTCACTTTTAGAGACGGGGAAGAACTTGGGGGCTCGGGGGATGATTCCACCACCTCGTTGGGTGGAATTGGAAGTCCCAAGAGCATGAGATTTGTCCTCGAGTTTGCTTATGGGATTGAATCATAATGAGGATATTATTTATGATTGTGACTAGGTTATCGCTAGGGCTCGGGACAGGATCGTGCTCGAGGGTTGTTCTTATTTATCCAGTGCTTGGACCAAAGGAAAAAAATTTACACCCAATACGTCATATATGTGATTAGGGCTTGGCCCGTTGCTGAACATGGTTATGATTAGGGCTCGGGCCCCTATGAATGAGTATGATTATGTATGTGAATATTTGATTAAGCATGCTTGAATGCTCTGTATCTGGATAATTGTTAAATGATGTATGCTTATCTGCATTATCTGATTGAAAATGCTTGACTTATAAGTCAAGGACGGCTATAGTGCACTGAGCGCTGGTCGAAAAGATTGACTTATAAGTCAAGGGCGGCAATAGCACACTGAGCGTAGACTGATATGATTAGGCCTAAGCAGGAGCGTGGTATACACTTGACCGAGCCTATGGTCGCTTGGAAATTAAAGCGTTAAGTATGTTTGGTTAGCCCTAAGGCTAGTTATATAGAGGATAGGGAAATGGGCCCCATGGTGACTCTATAATCACTTATCCTAGGGTAACAGGCCCCATTATGACTCTATGGCCATTTATTTAGGGCCACGGGTCCCTGGTGTGTATTTGAGTAAAATGTATGCACGAGTAGAGTTATTACTGCTAGACGTGCTAATTATAATTTTGTAATATGTTGTTAACTGCTTATGAGCATGTTTAAGTTTTTTTGTTAAGCCTTGGCTCACGGGTGCTATGTGGTGCAGGTAAGGGGAAAGGGAAGCTGGACCAGCCATGAGTTAGAGAGCTTCGGTGGTGATGTGTACATATGCGGTTGCTCGACCACCACAACTGGGGTTTCTCAAAGGAACTAGGGTTAAACCCTATTTTGCGCTTAGGTTGGCTTGTTATAACTTTTTGAGTTGTAAATAACCTTTTTAAATGTTTATTTTGGGATCCCATGTACGAATTTAAACATTTTAATGAAATGATCAATTCTTTTTTACCAAAAATCTCAACCCTAATCCGTTAATCACTATTAGTTACACGTTTATGGCCAAATGACTCTATTAGCGAGTCTAACACTATTTGAAATACAAAGTTTAACGATTTTGGCTATCTAGAGCGTTACAAATTATGTGGTGGACAACTTAACATATCATATAGCAACACTGGTAAAATATGTAACGTGTAAAAAATATGTGACTAGCAAGTATGACCATCTCCAATGCATGATAAATATAGTGTCAAATTTAATATAAAAAAATGAACAAATGTTATATTTAGCACCCAACATTTGTAATTGTGCTTTAAATGCACAATAGTATTTTAAGATGTAAATTGATATAAAAAATAAATTATCATTGATGAATTAAATATAAAAAAAATAATTAGTGATAATATTGTAATTAAAAGGAAAGAGTACAATTTTGGCTCTTATATTTTTTCTAAATAAGCGATCGACCCTTGTATTTTATTAATTGATATTTCAGATCTTATGTTTTACAAAATAGGTCAAAATAGTACCCCTAGAATCGATTTTTGTTAAAATATTTTCAATTATAAGATCAATTCTTAGGTCGTTGGAGATGAGATACGTTCATAGTAGCGGAGAAGGTGGTCGAGGCACTGAGAATGAAATATTATATTTGAAAATATTTTGACCGAAATCATCAGGTCTAGGGTACTATTTTGTAAAACACATGGTCCACATTGTCATTTAACAAAACACAAGGCCCGATCGCATATTCGGGAAAAAGACAGGTGTCAAACTAGTATTTTTCCTAATTAAAAATGCATATTAAAGTCTTTCATTAATTATTAATAGTAATATTGTAATTAAAAATTGTATTTATTGTTATGCCAAATTTGACAGCACACTTTCTAGCATGAATAAGAATTTTTAACAAAAAATCTAAAAATATAGTATTGCATCATAAATTTGGCATTCCATTGGAGATACTCTTCCATTTCTATAATGAGCAATGCTAGACACACACTCAATTTATACACTATATATGTTATCTGAGCAATCTTAGTCATTTAAATATTAATTATGTGGCTAGAATTAATGACACATCTCATACTGTGAATTAAATATATGTTATGAGTATGTCCTGATCATTACTCTTAGGGTTTATGTTATGATTGGTTAAATACAAAAGATAAGTGTTAAAATACAAGCTAGGTATAAATACTTAGCAAATTTCACATAGTGAAGATATGAAATTTGAGCTTCAATTGTAGGCACTTTAAAAATGTGTTTTTGGGTCCAAAGTGATGCATGAAGGTATCTAAGAGTTCCTATTAAAGTTTGGTAGTATTTGAAGCATTTTTAAGACCTTTGGAAGTGTCCAAAAATAGAGAGGGTGGCGATGTGTCACCACCCAAGTGACGTAGCATTGTCTGATGCTTAGGGTTTTAAAAAACCCTAATAGGCGATGGATATCGCCTAGCTAGCAAGCGATGTGTTGCCTACTGGAGTGCGCACAAGTTACATAAATAGCTCTAAATGACGTGTTTTACAAGTCTAATCCTATTGGTTAGACCTAATGACGGTGTCTACTCTATATAAGGGTCAAAATATGGTTTTGGAAGACTTGATCACTCTCTCCAATCTCTCTCTACCCTTTCCCTATCTTTCTCTAGCTCCAAGAATCTCAAGTTTTCTTCAAGAACTCTCAAAGAAAGTGTTTGATTTTGTGAGTTTAAGGCTTGTTCAATCTCAATCCTCATTTCCTCGTAGAAAGATCTCAAACATTCATGGTGGCTAGGAAATAGAGTATTAGGACAGCGTTAAGAAACGTGTATAAGCCTTGGTTTTGTGATTTTGCATTGTTCTAAGGAGTTGCTCAAAGTGGTGGTTCTACTAGGATTTTGAAGGTTCATCAATGTTGAAGAAGACCATTCACCAACTTGGGTTTGCATAATTTTTGTCAATCTTTATTTAGTATATGTCAATCCATTTTTTGGGTAGATTCTAAATTTTGAGGTGGTGTTATCTCACACTCTCCCCCAACAGTTTATACATTTTTGGACCCTGTATATATTGTCCAATAACCTTTCAGACCCTATGTTTTAAAAAAATACTTTTTGGACCATGTGTTTGTAAAATGGTTAAAATAAACTCTTAAACTCGATTTTGATCAAAGTTTTTTGAACTGAAATCACAAATAATTTACCAAACTAACAAAACAAAATCACAACCATTCTGTCTAATACTTGTAATGTTGTTATATTCAATTTTTTATTTTATTTTATTTGAACTATTTTACAAAAAGTAATGTTAGACACACACTCAAAGTGCACACATTTTTTTACGCACAATGATGTGTGTCAAATTTTAACCATAAATTATTTTAAGAGGGGACAACATCACTTTTAATTATGTGATTGAGATTAAACTCTTAAACTCGATTTTGATCAAAGTTTTTTGAACTGAAATCACAAATAATTTACCAAACTAACAAAACAAAATCACAACTATTCTGCCTAATAATTGTAGTATTGTTATATTCAATTTTTTTTTATTCGAATTATTTTACAAAAAGTAATGCTAAACACACACTCAAACTGCACACATTTTTTTTACTTACAATGATGTGTGTCAAATTTTAACCCTAAATTATTTTAAGAGGGACAACAACACTTTTAATTATGGGATTGAGATTATGATGTGAGTCCAAATCCAAGAATGTATAAAACCTTACTCTTATGTAATGCATATATAATGAATGCGTGAATCTACACAAAGACTCATAATGTATACATATATTGATTTCATGTCAGTACTCCTATATAAACGTGTATATTTGTTTGTATATGTCGTATTTATCCTAGATGGATATGTGTGGCTTATGTTATGGGAAGATACACAATATAACGAAGGTAGTTGCCATAATAAACATTCAAGTTTGATCTCAAAACATAACAATGTAAGATCCGATGATATAGATTCAATGAATAATTACTATTTATCTCCACACAATACATGATGATGGGTCCCATTCTGAGCAATGCCAGGTAGGTAAAAAGGACAAGTTTGGTAAATGACCCCACTGAACAAGAACTGTTCATTGTGGTTTTTTGGGACGACCATATATTTATAGATACAGATATATATATATATATATATAGAGAGAGAGTGAATAGTGAGAGTAAACAAGTATTTTGAACAAGCAAAACATGCATCAGACTAAACAACAAAACGGTACGGCCTGAGATATGGGCTGGACCCTTTGCAGAGAACTCAGACAGACCCTTTCACTTTATTTTATAGATATATGCATGACTAACAACAGTCAACACTACTGTGTTAACCTCTCTCTCTCCAAAACTGATGACAGAGAAATGAGATGGACCCCAAGAATCTATCACAGAAACACAACCTACAAATTTTTTTCTTCTCTTTTATATTTTATTGCTATTATATATTATTACATAGAATTACTACGAACACTGGTATCATACACTGTCCTCGTAACTCTATTAATATTGGTATAAGTTAATATTGTGTTTTATTTATTTGAATTTAATAATTATTACGAAAACACCCATTATTATATATTATCAGTTTTTCACGCTCATGATATGTCCTTTTCCATTTTCTATGTCAAACTTCCAAGTTAGTCCATGATAATAATCCTTTCATCCCACCCAAAAGAAAGAAAAGAATCGACGAAAAATTATTCCTACACGCCTCAACCAAATTATTATGCATGATAGTACTCTCTCTCTCTATAAATATATGTATACGTCTATATAACATTTCTATTCTAACCACTTGTCAATGTCATATCATTATACTTACGTGTATATATTTGTATAATTAACCCTAAAACGTAAGAATTGTCCAAGAGATGATTATATATCTACATACATGTCTGCGCATGCATGCATATATAGGTACATATCTTTATATACAATTAGACGGAGAAGTACTTCTATACTCTTAGGTTGAGATGTATTAAGTATTTCTTACTATATCCAGCTATTAATATCTGCACCTAACATGTGGGGAAGGAAACTATATATATATATATATATCAAGGTGATTAATAGGTGATTTATATTTAGCTACTTTAGTATACAGTGATTCAATGAATTGAACTGTAAAAGTTATCAGAGGAGACATATACATGTCTGCTTCATGAAGCCTTTCTTTTCTTCACTTTTGCTTTTGACAGGTCAAGTACACTCTCACACACACTCATAATATATAGCTTGCTTTTTGGAGAAGCACTGCTCCATATCTTCATCTATATAATCTAATCTAATCTAATAATAGAAGAGCTTTTATTTTATTCTGTGACGATGTTACAAACTATAATATTTATATAAATAAATACCCAAACGACATCATCTGAACTTGATCAGATTCATCATTCATACATTCACAAAATACGCAAATGCAGTTTTTCCTTTTTTTTTTTTTTTTTTTCTTTTCTCGAAACGCACTCTGTATGGATTATTGTACATATACTGGGCCCTTGGTCCATAAAGTAAACAAAATGGGCCATCATGGCGTACACAATGTGGGCCCTGTTCCACTTTAGCAAGATATATCACATTCTTAAGCTTTACATCTTATAAAATGTCACTTAGTATTTATTACTCATATGATGAAATATATATATGTGCATCTATCTATCTTTGCAATAATTCAGATCCATCTGAGTCAAATGAATGTGTCGCCATTTTGTAATGTAGAAAAGAGATAAGTATGCCTTTTATTGGCTTTTTAACTCTTCCATGATATGCTTCGTGTGGACCTCAAACACACGCAAAGCAAAAAGCAAGAATTGGGCAAGTTTTTAAAGACAGAAAGCTGCTTTTCTAGAGGCTGCAAATTTAGTTTCATATGATATAACCCAAGCTTCACTTACAAAAAGACCAAAAAACCAAAAGTAAATTCTTTTTTCCTTTTTCTTTATCACCCCCGTAAGACACCCAATTTTCTATATTATATGCTTCAGATAAATAAATATTAATTTGATGAAATTATAACACTTGCTACTCCATTGAGAAATCAGAGAATAGTCAACATGAGTTCTCAAATACGTTACCCCCCATATCTACAGCGAGAATAAAAATGGACGCATAAGGTTAATTTAATTGGACACACGTAATTAACACCCAACAAGACCCACATTGCCGTTTTCCTTCAATAAGATAACCACCATAATCTCAAATGTGGTGGTGTTGTAGCTGCAACAGTCTAGAATAGGCTCCCTCTGGGCGGCTCACTAGATCAGAATGGCTGCCTTGTTCCACAATGCGCCCATCTTGAACAACGGCAATGCTGTCAACGCCTCGGATTGTAGACAGGCGGTGGGCCACCAGCACCGTGGTTCGCCCCCTCATTAGCCGCTCCAATGCTTCTTGCAGCACGCACTCTGATTCAGCATCAAGAGCACTTGTTGCTTCATCCAAAAGAAGGATTGCTGGGTCTTTAAGGACTGCTCTGGCAATTGCGATTCTTTGTTTCTGACCACCGGAGAGTTGAACTCCTCTCTCGCCAACTGGGGTCTTGTACCCGTCAGGTAAGCCGCTTACAAAGCTATGCACATTGGCTGCACGAGCTGCTTCAGTGACTTCAGATTCAGTTGCCCCTTCTTTTCCATAGGCGATGTTATCAAAAATGCTTGCTGCGAATAGGGCTGGTTCCTGTTGCACCAAACCAATCTTAAGCCGAAGAGATTTCAAGTTGAGACGCCGGATGTCTTTCCCATCAATCATAACTTTGCCAGCCATTGGATCATAAAACCGCTCAATCAACGCAATGACTGAACTCTTTCCAGACCCGCTAGCTCCAACAAGAGCTTGGCTTTGACCAGCACGGATGCGTAGACTGAAATCCTTAAACACCATGACATCAGGCCTTGAGGGGTATGCAAAATCAACATGTCTAAGTTCAATTTCCCCACGAACTGTTTCAACCATCTCAGCATCAGGATCATCTGGGTCAATCCTGGTGTGGCGATCAAGAACTGAGAAAACTGAGCCAACGGCTTCACCACCTCTTATAATCTCTGGAGCAAGGCTGACAGTTTCTGCAACTGAGTTGGCTGTAATGACCAATACCACGAAAACCTTGATCACCTTTGAGAAAGTTGAGAGGCCTTTGCTGACGAGATGAGCACCATACCACAGAATGAGAGCTTCAGAAGCATAAAGGGCAAGCTGAGAGATGCCAAACAGAAGGCCTGATGTTTGACTTCGACGAAGGCTTCGCAATTGTGGTACCCGAAGCTCATGGCAAAACAAGGAGACAATCTTGTTTTGGGCATTGAACGCAGCGACTGTACGAATGTTGCTCACACCTTCCCCAGCAATCATACTAGTCTTTGCATGAGCCTTCGCTGTGTCTCCAGCAAACCCTTTGAGGGACAGTTGCTGTACATCATTAAATAATAATAATAATTAAAACCAAAGAATGAACAAAATTTCCCAGTTAAGTATCATCACAAATCAGTTTAATTCAGCAATTTGAAAAAACGTTTTGTCTAATTACATCATTCATTAGCAACCAATTTCTTAAAAAGTCAAATTATCATCCACTTAATCATGCCAAGGAGTTGTATACACAAGCCTGTTGTGAGTTATTTATTAGAAAAAGACTATCTTTACTCATATATTACTTTGAATGTTTCTTGGGTTGGTGAGCACTTATAACTTAATACATCTCTAGGATTGAAGCTTCAACGTTCTAATGCACTTACTACCATAATGGGACCAAGAGGAGTAAAGGAGTGAAACTGGGGTGTGTCAGAAGACAAGGACATTTATATAATGCACTAACGTACGTCCAAAAACAGTGGTTTATTTCTCACTGAGCCTGGAGCATGCGCAAATGTAGAACAATGACTTGTACAAGACAAAACGTTCAGAGGAATCAGGGTCCTGTAGTTTGAAAACAAACCCATTTTCTGGAATCCGCAACTGATTAAATTCTCAAAACTAGAAAGAAAACGACAAATATTAAATGAGGGTGCAAGCAAAGCGCCTTCAGCGCAAGTTAGCAAACCACCACCAAACCTCAACCCAAACCTGACACCTTTTAATGTAAAATAATAATTCAAAAAAGCATAAAAGATATAATATTTGCCAAAAGAAATTTCTTTTTGGTACTAAAATATGATATAAGTCTTCACGGGCCCCAGAATTTCTTGTGATAATATACTCACATGGGTTTCTTGAATGGAGTTAAGAATGCAATCAAAGCTCACGCACCAATCTCAACAAAACACATATATATTTTTTTAAATGAGCTCGTGCACCAGAACTTGGGTTTAACTAAATTGAGAGAGGACTAAAATGTACTGTGATTGGGTCATGGTTAAACTAGATGAACAATAGGAGACTTGGACTCTAGTTTGACTGAAGCTGATTATATAAGAAAATCATGAAAAGGGTCGTAACCTCGAGATATAATCAACAAGAACAAGTACCCAAAAAAAGGAAAGAAAAGAAAACAATAAAGAAAGAAAGACATTGGAGACTTATGGAAGTTGATGAGTGGAGTGGTCATCGAATCTTTCAATATTCTATTTTTCTTTGCTGTCATTTAACAAAAGATTATAGTAATATTATATATTTAATTTGACGATTTTCGAAGAGTTTAATGCACTGGAACCGGAAGAAAACACGTGCAGTGAAAAAGTACAGTGCCACGTTTGATTATTAGCTTTTGTCGTTTCTACTGCTAAGGATGTGGTGGGGTTAGATTCCAAAGAAGTAAAGACTAAAGGCAGATGCAACATCTGACACACGGAGGGGAAATATATAATATATTTGAGTAACTGACACTAGTCCATATGCCCTTGCTGTACTATAGTAATAAGAAAAAAGTTTGTATTTTCAAAAGCACCACGGCTTTGTTGTGTGTAATAGACTCATCCATACATCAAAAGAGAGAAAATCATGCCAAAATGAATATTTATGTAGTAATTCAGTAAGTGGAGACAGTAAGCTTACCTGGGCAAAGTTGGCGAGGACTAGAAGTGGAAATGTAGCTAAAATGAGAAGAGAGACTCTCCACTCCACAATGAAAGCGACAATGAAAGAGGTGAGGAGTGAGGTCATGTTTTGGAGTATAACAGAGATCCTCTCAGCAATGGCAGATTTCACATCAGCAGCATCAGTAGCCAAACGAGCCGCTACAAGGCTTGAGTTATGTTCCTCTTCGTCAAACCACCCAACTTCATTTCTCAATATAGCTAAACCAAAATCACAAGAGATATGTTATGATGGGTACAGAAATTAAGACAGTTTAACAAATGTTTTATTAAAATATATATATGCCACTTGTGTATTATACCTGCAAGCATCATCCTCCTCACTCTTGTAGTGAGATTTTCTCCCATAATGCTGAAGAAGTAATGCTGTATCAAGTATGCAACCACAGCATAAAGCCCTGCTCCAATATAGATAAACACATACTCCTTTGTCTTTCTCTCCATGGAGGCAGAGTTTGTGTAATAGAAAACCTCAATCATGTTGCTCATTACAATAGCAAAAGTTGGGCCAATGAAACCAGATAACACAGAGCCTACCGCTCCCATAATGGAATATGGCCATTCAGGGGCATTTAGCTTGAGAAGGCGGAAGAAATAGCCTTCAGGAGCAGGATTTTTCCGTTCTGTCTCAGCATTTGAAATCATCTCTATCCGCCCATCAGCACCGGTACTGTATGAATAGCTGAGGTTTCGTAAGCTGCCTGATCGAAGACTCAAAGACTTTGTGGATAGTGAATGACTTAGTCGTGATGATCGTGATCTACGTGTAGATGGGTTCGAAAAATCCCTGTTTCTAACCATTTCTTGGAATCGAATTAAGGATGCATAGGCCCCGGCTTTGGAAATTAACTCTTCATGTGTTCCTGTCTCAACAACTAGTCCTTGTTGTATAACAGCAATACTGTCAACATTTCTTATGGTGGATAGCCTATGAGCCACAACTACGGTTGTTCTTCCAACCATGAGCCTGTCTAGAGCCTCTTGAACAATGCTCTCTGACCCCGCATCAAGCGCACTGGTTGCTTCATCAAGTAGAAGGATTTTGGGATCTTTCAACATAGCTCTTGCAATTGCAATTCTCTGTTTTTGGCCACCAGAGAGTTGGACTCCTCGTTCTCCCACCTGGTTTTTGAAATAAAAAGTACACACGATTAACATTCACTCCCACAGTACTTAAATTATTAAGGTTGAAAACCAAATAGGATATCTAGAAAATTTTCCCTCTTAAATGACTAGGAAACAATAATATGAAAAAGAGATTAAAACAGAACCCTGCGTCGTAAGCTACCCAAATAATTTAGTAATTTGAAGTTTGATAACAAATACTTGCCTGAGTGTTGTAACCATTAGGCAGCAAAGTAATGAAACTATGAGCATTTGCTGCACAAGTTGCAGCTTCTACTTCCGCCATTGTTGCATCTGGCTTTCCATAGAGTATGTTTTCCAATATGGTGGTCGCAAAGAGTGCTGGCTCTTGGTTCACTAGCCCAATCTGATCGCGTAACCATTTCAATTGCAATGTTTTTATGTCTACATTATCCAGCAAAACTTGTCCTGCTCACCCACAATAAAACATCAATACAACAAGTTAGATAAGGACAACTTTATTTTCAATCTATCCACAAGAGCAGAGTTTTTTAATTACCCTGATTAGGATCATAGAATCTTTCGATGAGAGAGACAACAGTGCTCTTTCCTGATCCACTTCCACCAACAACAGCAACAGTTTTCCCAGCAGGGAAGAAGATTGAAAAGTTTCGGAAAATGAAAACATCTGGCCTTGATGGGTAGCTGAAAGATACTTCCTTGAATTCTATATTGCCATTAACCCCGTCCAAGCATTTTCCATCTAATGTGTCTTGAGTTATGGTTGGCTTTTGATTGATAATCTCCATCAACTTGTATCCAGCTGTCTTACCTTTGCTGAATGCCCCAAGGTTTGAGAATGACTGACCCAAGCTCCTGTTAGATTTATTATTGTACGTTAATCAAGAGTTTATTCAATTAAAATGGAAATTAATAAACCTAAGCTTGAATTCTTACATGCCACCAACAATGGCAGAGAATATAGCAGTGAAAGCTTTCCCCCCATCACTCTGGCCATTTCTGATGAACACGCCCGCATACCAGAAAACAAGGGCCCACGACATGCAAGCAATACCATAGGTACATCCTAATCCCAAACCTTTGGCCATTCCCGCCTTGTAGCCAAGCTTCAACGTATTTTGAATGGCATCTGAATAGGAATTTAGGGCCTTGCTTTCGCCAACATACGAGTAGACTGTCCGTACTTGTGCAATAGCCTAAGACAGAAAACAATTATGAAAAAACCCAGAACAATTAGCCAGTTACTAAGGTGAAACATAACATGTGATATAACTACAAGAAGGAAATGAAAACCGTCTAGTTACTTACACTATTTGGATTCTCTTCTCCTTTGGCCAAAAGAGTACTAAAAACTAACTTAGCTAACAGTGTGTTGCACATGGGATATCACCAACTAGAAAATGAAAATTGTCAAGTTACACTATTTGAATTATCCTATCAGGTAGGCCAAAAGAGTCCAAATCCAACTTAGGAATTAGTCGTTTTGCTTAAAACGCAATCATCATTGTCATTTTCCCAAACAGTAAACCTTCGCACACTTCTGAAGTTTTCTTCTTTTTTTATCTAATATTCGTACCCAAAAAAAAAATGGAAAGGAGAGGCTAGTGGAACAAACAACTTTCATTTCATGCGTGGTTGGTTTCACATGTCAAAACTCATCATTTCACACACAAATAAAGGTAACAGAGAAAATACTACACAAAATTTAAACCGAATACTAAAAGTAACAAAACATAGCAAAGCAAAACGACACTAAATGGAAGATTGTCGTTTTGATATAAGCCAAAGAGAAAAAGTTGAACCCAAACTCACTTGCTCGGCGATTACTCCGGCGTTTGCATAAGACTGTCGACTCTTGGAGGTTAAGCCAGTGAGCGTATAGGCATATAAGCCTCCGGCAAAGGCAATCCCGGGAATCACCGCCACACTCAGCAGAGCTAACCGCCATGCCGAAACAAAACCCACCACCAGTCCAGCCAGAAACGTTGACAGATAATGTATGAAGTTTCCCACCTAAAAAAACAAAACAAACAAACAAAACGAAATGACATCAATAAGACAACGTTTCATTATTGCCTCGTGGTGCCATGAAGATCAGACATTGCTCCATCCATAGAATATAGAGCAAAAACAAAGGCGAGAGGTAACGGCGCACGTTAACCAAGTACTTGCTAACGTGCGCCTCGATGAGAAGAATGAAATCGTGGGCCCCCCATTAATGTATTAGCCAACTACCGCCGTACCCAGATAAGCATATCTCGATCTAAGGCCACTCCATTGACTAGTCTAATCCACTCTCTTTTCCTTCTTCTCTCTCTTTTTTTTTTTATTGTTCTGGGTGAAGATGAGTCAAGTGAGAATGCTAGCAAGTAATAACTACATGCATGTGTGAGAGCGAGAGATTGTAATTAATGAATACGGGAGAGTAGACAAAACCAACCTTCTCACTAATGGCGTCTTGGACTAGAAGAGTGTCCGTAGAGACACTGAAGACTATATCCCCTGTTCTAGCGTCTGTATCAAAAAAGCCCACGTCTTGTTTCAGCACAGCGTCCAAATATTTCTTTCTTAGAGTCCCCACTTGTCTCTCTCCAGTGTACATCCAGCATGCAATCTCTGAATAATTTTTTTTATTTTCCAAGATAAGAAGAAAAAAAGTTTCAAAATTTTGATCTTTGAGCTTATCTACAAATTAAAAACAGTATTATTTGAACAACGTAAGAGAAGATGATGAGTGAGATTGACTAGCTAAAGAGGAAAAAGACTATTGCATTAGTTGATGAACCCATGTGGGCTCGGCACCAACCAGTCTAAGCAAGCCTATATGGTCCAAACTAGGTAGTGTATCGTCTTTCAGGATCAACAAAGAGACTAAAACTAAGCCAAGAAGAAGAAAAAGTTGCAAAAATAATTTAATTTTCACATACCTGCATAGGATGATACGCACACAATGAGGCCTAGGTAGACAAAATATAGTGAATACTGCAAAAATGGACGAAAGAACCAAAAAGAGAATATTAATGTATCAGATCTCAGATCTAAGTTCAATCAAAAGTTTCGTTCTTTTGAAGAATAGTATTATTAGAAGTGAGTGTCATTGCCAACCTTTGACACTTCATCAGTCATTTTCTTTAAATCCATTTGGTTTTTGCCAAAACCATTGACCATTTCACCGAACAAGAGGAAGAAAATGGGCATGGAGGAGCCATGGATAACGGCTCCTATACTGCCAGTTGTCATGAGAAGCCAATCATACTTGTCTGCAAAACAGAAAAGTTGGTAAAAGGGAAGGGTTTGCTCCTTCTTCTTCTCAGCTTCTGGCAATGTCTTCGCCTGATCAGTGGTCTCCGCCATTGTAGCAGTGGTAGTAATTACTACCTAAGCTGGCCAAAACCCAGATTTTTTTTTTGAATTTTTTTTTCTAAGTGGGAAAGATGGTAGAGAACTGACTGATCAGTAAAGTTGGCTTATTTTCGCCATTAAGGAAAGATAAGAAATGGGTTTGTTCTTATTGATCAGTGAGAAGTGTCAATAAGTACTAACTTTTTTCTGGGCATTGAAAATACAAGGAGAGAGATCTTAAGGAAAGGACTATGTTATATATGTGTATATAAAAATCTTACTTTTTTGGTCTCGAAGAAGTGTCAATGTCGCGTATAATTTTATCAGTTCGAGACTAAACCTCAGTGAGACAGAGTCCCTAGAGGGCTAGAGCTTCGTTTGCCGGAAAAGAAAGGAAAGAAGAGACTGTAATAGTTTGGACTAGTGGTCAAAGGGAGCAGGGAGAGAGAGAGAGAGAGAGAAATGAGGTTTGGAGAGAGACAGGTGGGGGTGTGGTATTTTTATAGTGAAGAGGGTCTCAACTCTCTCAGTCTAAAACTATAGCATTTTGATCCTGGTTAATTTGACTTGAAGATTCTGGTAAAAGTGTGTGTGTTGTGTCTTACTTAGAATTACTTTGATTTTTGTTCCTCAGCCAAATTTCCGAACATTTTAATCACTTTTGTCACCTTAGATCTCACAATAAAATATCAAAATATATGACCATAGTTATATGATTATTTTTTAGTGAACAATGAGGGGGAAAATATTTATTTAGCTTACCATGGTTCTACTTTTTCTTTCTTCTTAATTGAGGAAAAACACTATTGGTCAATTCATTTATATCTATGGTAACTAAATCAGAATAGATTATCAGACTATTTTTTTTGTTTGTAATAATCACTTCTGATAAAGGAATGTAAGGATCACCTTACTGAAGAAACTTAAATGCTTGATTTCTTTTCTTTTTTCTTTTGCTTCATATAAAAGTTTAAACAAAACTTCATTGACCTCACTAAGTAACTATTGCTTTTTTTGGTAATAATTTTTGTGACTTTATTTTTTAAAACAAAATAACAATAAACCATAAAGCCAGACATTAGTTGGTGGTAATGAAATAGAATTATTTTTCTGGCAAAGTACTGTTAGTTTGCCATGAGCTTGGTGATAGTGAACTGGTCAAACTCAACTCAACACTTGATTTTGATTTTCTTTAAAACTGGCAAAGTACTCTTATATCTTTAATAATTATTATTACATTTCACCAAGAAAAGATGTGTTATTTTATTTTATTTTATGTATTTATGAGTGTAAGGTGGGTTATGAATTTCATATTGGAATTTGTGTTTCTTTCCCCCTACTCTGTGAACCATTGCAGACAGACCTTTTGAACTGACATTTGCATGTGTTGTTGCAGACTTTTTTTCAGAAAGAAAAATAAAATTACCAGTCTCTGTTCATATTTTCTCTTTAAATTTTTCTCTATATAAATTTTGGCAAATAAAAATATTAGAGGAGTATTCAAGGACACATTTATGGATCAAACAGCACTAAAAAAAAAGTGTGACTATGATTGATTAACTTACATTATTAAAATAACTATATGATTGACTAGCAAAAATAAATAAATATTCATAATTGTGATCACTAAATTGCATTTGCATTGTTTTTTAATTCTAATATGTAGACTATGAATTCTGTAACGGTGTGTCTCTTTTTTTAAATTACAGTCATTAAAAATAGTATGCTTCACCTTCACTGACAACTGAAAAAGAAAATGAAGTGCTATAAATTGAGGGGACCCCTGTTCTTCACATGCCATACCAACTATTCTTTGCAAAAAAATTTATTTAATTTTTGGGGATTTTTAGATTTTCTTGAGAAAATAACAACTACCCAATAATTGGTCTGGTGAAGTTACTATTTCAACAGTCTCTTCTTCTGCTATCATTTGCAGCATTTCATGTGGAACGATGGCACACTTATTATGTTTCTGCCCAAAAGGACACCAACATTATATCCATACACAGTTACTCCTATCAAATTGGTCTTAAAATCTCAATGGAGTAGCAAGAGTTAATTAGTAATACCATACCCCACACCAAATAAATAAAATAGTTATTAAAAATAAAAGCTAAAGAACAGCAAGTAAAAGTGTTCACTTTTTTTTTCTAGAATAATATTATTTTTTTAAATTTAAAGTATAGTAGGGTATTGTTACCCCTATACAGCTACTGGCTATACAAGGCATTTACAAATTCTTCTAGCTATATCAACTTCCTGATGAACTTGATTTAGTAATTTAGTAATGTTGTTTGTTTGTATACTTTATTAGAATCGTAATAAAGGAAAAAAGAAATATAAATATCATCAGTCACATGGAAGTTAGGTAAGCACACCTGAATAGATTTGCAGTAATATCTTCAAAATCATGATTTGATTATCATAATGAAGATAAAAACTCCATAATTATCAACCATGATTTGATTTCATATATATAGAATGAATGTCCATTAATATCTGGTCGGAGCAGGTACAAGCTAATATATGCCATGTTATGAGTAGGAAAAAAGAAAAACACCCAATAGCATTTCTAGTAAATAATAATAGAAAGATCTTGCCCCCAAAATAATAATAATAATAATAATAATAATGATGATGAACAAATCCTAACAGGCCTGGACTATTTCCAACGCACGTAGCACAAAATGGGCTTATTTAGCCTCCAAATAGCCCATATGGTTTCGCATTTGATTGGAAAAAAGTGAGGCCCAAAACTTCATAAGATCGGAATTGGCGGCCCTAAGATTTGGTAACTCCATGTTTGTAATGGGCCTTGAACGCTTGGCCCAAATCAGTTTTCTTTATCTTTCAAATTTATTTATTTCTAAATTAATAAAATGTTTACTCGAGTTGACACTCCATCTAATACAGATAAGGAGGGTCTACATGTGTGTTTGTACATGAATGTTATGTTGTGGCCGAAAAGGAATAAACAAATAATAGAACACAAAAAACAAGTAGCAAGTTTAAGTGATTCCAACTATTCAAGACTTAATATATATACACTAAATACAAATAACTTCCAATACTTATTTAGAAAATTTATTAATTATTTTTTATTAAGTTTTCATAACTTATAAATTATTTTTATTAAGTTTTTATAATTATCACATAAATTTTAAATAAATAAATAATATTATATATAAAAGAATGACATAAATAATAAGAAGGGTTTTTTTAAAGCCTTATTTTGTTTTGGCTTATGGAACATAGTAATTATTCTTATTTTTTTTTTCAATATAGAAATATAACTATATAAAAAACAATAATATAAAAATAAGAATTAAGAAATAAAATACAAAAAAATACCTCTTTTCTTTGATTTTTTCCAAAGAAACCTTATCATATAAAAGAAATTAAACCAAAATATTGTTTATGTTTTTTTTTTAAATAATACAATAACATTTTGAATCACAAACTACTATATTTAAGTTACAAAACATTTATGGTATTATTCAAATCACACATCAATTGGAGAAACTTCTTTATTATTGATAAAAGATAAATATTATTCTAATTTCTTATTTAGTTGCACATACATACTATTTGTACACACACGACACTTATATATAATGTATTTATTATGTATTATATATTATTATAATAATAATATTTTATAACATGTGAATTTATATTAATATAATTATTAAATATCTAGTTTTCTATTAAATATTATTATAATAATATTTTATAATATTTAAATTTAATCCTAAATATTATATGTTATATATTATTATAATAATAATATTTTATAACATTTGAATTTATATCGATATAATTAATAAATATCTAGTCCAGTATTAAATATTATTATAATAATGATATTTTATTACATTTAAAATTATATTAATGTAATTAATAAATATCTAATGATATTATAATATTTAAATTTATATTAATATAATTAATAAATATTTATTTTTAATTGATTTTAAAATTATATTCTGTTAAATATTTAAAATATTTTGTTAAAATTATCAAAAGAAACCATTAAATTAATAATTTATGTTATCTATATACTTTTTTATTATGTAAAAACTTAATTAACGAGCTTCTTATAATCTCTAATAAGCCCAAAATTATTGTGATAGGTTTTAAGCCTCACATAGCATAGCATGTACAGTTTCTACAACATGTAAAACGTTCAATCATGATAATCCTATTATACGTTCAAAGCATCATAATATTATGACAATTATTTACAATAAATAATCCTTGGACCACATGTTTACAAGTAGCATCTTCTTGGGAAATACCAAACCAATTATCTTAAAAAAGATAGACTAGTTTTACCTTATAAACTCCCATGAAAATAATTGTTTTCGCATTAAGCCCATTATTTTCTATATGTAATCTTGTTTCCATTGAAGACTAGACAAACCTTTCAAAGTGTCAATTATGAATTGTCATGTATCTACCAAGAAACCTCATAGACCCCATCTAGAAAATTCCGATAATTAAATGAAAAAAATAATAAAAAAGTTACCAAAAGTAATTATAAACTAATAAATGAAGGAAGGTGCTTAGCGTTGAAATTTAGATTAAAAAAAACAAAGTCACAAAAAACATCCCAAATGTACTTGTGAGGTCCTATATGGACCCTTGTGACTCCAAAAAAAGTAGTGTGAAAGTTTTGTTTGATTAAAAATGTAGAGTTCGTAAATATATAATATAACAAAGCCCCAAGTGTTTTGTAAAATGTAAGCTTAAAAATTTATCAATAATATGAAGTGGCTTTGGTCGTGTTGTAGCTTCTTTTGGGAACACATGATTCGTTTTTGTGTGAACTTATTTTAGTCCTATAGTTTATCTTTCAATATCACAAAATTTTATTCTTGCATGTGATATGTTCCTACCAAATTAGAGTTTAGTTTATCTTTAGTCTTTATATTTATATATATAATTCTCCTAGAAAATTAATAAAGAAAACAATGGAGTACAAACAAACAGTTCTATACTTCCATTGTTACTCTCCACCATACAAATCAAGATGATGACATATATCTTTATCACATATATATGATCAATCTTTATAATAGCTTAGCTCCTTTTAGGGTTTTGGGGCATCATAAAGTCAGACCGTAGAGAAAGTTGATGGACCATGTTAGTATAGTCAAATGCTCGTGTTTCGGAATGATCATGGACCACAGTACTTTGGAGACTTGTTCCATTAGCTACTTATTATTATAATTAGCTCTACCATATGTTATAATATAAGCTTTGAATATATATATATATATATAATACAAACAATAGTATTATAACCATTGAAAAAAATAATTATATGACGCCGATCGAGCATGCAATACCACCTAATCCATATGATGCAACTCAATATGGAGATCCTTATAACACACACACACATATATATATATACTCATTTTACATGTAAAAAAGTTTTGGTTTTGTGATATTATTGTCATTATTTTCTTCCCTTAATTGCAAAACTATCTAATAATGTAATGTGTGAATATGATAAAAATATAGAGTACGTAGCCTGCTTCGTTATAAGGGGAGTAAACTCTTATCCCCATTTTGGAAAATTGAGAACGACTTTTGGAGCACATGATGAAGATGACCTGTTTGTTTGTTTTTTTACATATGGTTTCTTGGCCCCACACTAAAATTTCAAATGTAAATCTAAATCATCATAATTTATGTAGCAAAGGGGCATATACTATTTAAGTATGAATACATGCAAATAAAGTCCCTGAAAATCATGAGGAGAAAAAGCAGTAGTGGTCCAACATCTCTATACATAGCCCAAATCACATTTCAGAGCACTTCGGTTTGGAGGGCCCAAAGCTTTAACTAACAATCTCAATCTTCATTATATTAAATCTCAAATAACTAACTTTACACCATTCTTGCTCAATTATAGCTTTCTTTCTTTATTCTTATACCCCTTTTTTTCTGGCTTAATAATTTTACCCAGAACGACAAATAATCATCAAGCCACAAAAATCTGTTAGCTTTAGGCATGTGGGGTGCCCTAGTGGAACTTTTGTAAATGGATTTAATGAGTTGGGCAAGTGACTCAAAACTCTTAATGTGTTTAGGAAGAAAGTTTTATTGTAGGCGCAATAATATATTATAATGCACTATCAAGTACTACACATTTTTTGCCTATTAATTACTAACAAGAAAAGACTAAATGTGGGCTCTAAGTAAAGTACCGGTTGTGTCTTCACATTTCCAAAACCACACCTTTAAAAGAAAAGTATGCTTATTCTTTCTCCTGCATGGAATGGGCATAATAAAAATAATCCAAATGTATTTAATAAAAAGGGACCTCTTTAATTCTTTCTTTCCAGCAAACATAAAAGATAAATCAATAAATAAATAGTGGGGAAATGTGTGAATCTTTAAAATCATGGGCAATTGATAGAAGAGCAATGATTTGGCAATGGAGTTGGGGTGGTGGAACTGGAATTGCAGCCTCAGGTATTGGGTGTAGGCAGTAAGTAAATTTGTTGGGTTTTGGCATGAATATTAGGTGCGTATCTAGGCTCCATTCGCCGCCCCCTACTTGTCAATAATCTCTCTCTCTCACTGACTTTTCTTGATCTTGTAAGCTTTATGGATCAGCCATTTGTTTTTGTAATTCAGTACCAATATTACGTTTGCATATCCATATCCCAATATCCTGCACCGCCAACATGTAATAATATTTAGTACAACTTAATAAATAATTTTAACACGCAACATGTAAAAATAGTGCTAAATCTAGCGCAAAAATTAATAAATTACATATTTAGTGTAACTTTTATAATTATATTTCAATACATATATATATACAAAAATGATGTGAAAAAATCTACATTAAATATCAATAATAAATAATATATAAAAAAGTAACAATAAAATAATAAGAGCATCACCAACCGAACGGTATTACCCCATATATATTGGGTTGGTGTGCATAAATCCCTCCAACCAAACGTTATAGTTTATGTTGTGTCACTGTTGACACACGGCAAATTTTTTTTTTTAATATATATATTTTATATATTTTTTAAAAGATTTATTTCTTATAAAAGATTAATATATATCTTATATATATATATTTATATCTTATATATATGAGTATTATTTGGGTCTATATTTTATGTTGGGTTTTTTAAATTATAAATACACATATAATTCAATTTTCTAAATAAAATTTCAAATATTTCATAATTAAATTTTTATATAATTTATTTTAATTTGTGTGAAAATTCTTACTTTACACTATAAGAAAATAGAATTAACATTGAAATTGATTAAATATACAAAAGATAATATAATAATAAAGAATATATTTTTTGGTGTAATTTTTGGTGTTGTGGTTGGAATGAAAAAAAATATGGTGCTAAGATTATTTAGTTTTGGTGTTGGTGCAACACCATACATGGGGTTATGGGTTGGAGATGCTCTAAGTGTTACACCCAGATTTCGAGCCTTGAGAGTTGTGATCTCGAAAGCTGGATTCGTCAGGTGTGAGCTCGCAATATCTAGAATACATGTTCGGAACCTAGATACCGAACCTTCAAAGTAGGTGGCAACCTCGAAGATGGGGCGGCCTCGAAGTTCTTGCAAGCTCGAAAGATAGAACATCGGAGTACGTCCATTGTCAGATGACCTCGGATCAAGTGGCCCGAGCTTGGCATGAGTGTAAGCTCGGGGTAAGGCGGCCTCGGTGGTACTTACCCTCTCCGAACTAATTTCGGGAAAACAAGACAACTTGTACTTCACTCAGAGACTTAGACGGGCATGATGTTGATTGCTGATCTCGAACAGCTTAATAGGTCACTTGAAGAGACAGTCCATGCATTCAAGAGATATTACTGTTGTAACTTCCCTACAATAAAGGGATATTTATTAATCGGTTACACGCCCCCTGGTCTTCAGATGACGTTTCCTTATATATAGGAGTTACAGGCTTTAAAGCCATTAAATTTATTAATATACAGGATAACTTCCCAGAAACGTGTGGGATAGTATTATGAGACTTCTTCTATAAATAGAGAAGTCATGTACCTTTGTAAAGGACCAAAATTTTGTGATCTTGAATGAAACTCTGGAGAATTCATCCCTGAAGGATTTCCAGAAATTTCCTAAGTTCCAATAACAAAGACTCGTGGACTAGGCAGAGTTAACTGCTAAACCACGTAAAAAACTTTTCTTGTTTTATTGCGTTTTTCTAGCCATAATTCTTTACTATTTACGTGCTCTACATTTTAAGTTGACGAAAAACAGTGTCAACAGTTTAGTGCTTTCATTGAGAGCCTTAAGCAGTGTGATCCCTGAACAGTTATGGCCGCAAATGATCAAAACGTTCCTAAAGAAAACTATCCAAGACGCCCTGGGAAGCAGCCAATGGTAAACCCAGATACTAAAGAGAGAAGCGAGTCCTCCAATTCTTGGGGACCTCCAGCACCTCCAGCCCCAAGGGATGAGGATATGTACTACAATCCTGAACGGTACGTCCCCATTGTGGAACTTGAAAACTGACAGCTGAAAAAACAATTGGCTGAAGCCAATAAGCGGAATGAGGAGTTGGCTAGGTTAGCCGCAGAGGCTCAGGGGGCTCAGCCCCCACCTCCGCATGAGAACCAAGCCCTTCCTCCGAGGGACGTGCATGTTCCTCCCCGCAGGTCTCGTGGACGTCCTCGAAAAAATGCTGCCACGAGGGGGCCAGAGCAACCTCCGGCACCAGCAGAGCAATCCACTCCCTCAAGACCCCGAAGAAGTACCCAAGCTAGGGCTCCGGTCAATTCAACTGCGGAGGTACCAGCGGGAACTGGGAATAACCGAGCCCCTACAGAGGCTCGGACTCAGATCCCTGGTAACACGCAGAATGCAACTGACCCGTCTCGGGCAAACTCCGGACCGTCTAGGCCTCAAAATTGGTGGCAGCCACCGTCACCCATACATTTCCCTCCATCACCTATAAGATACCCTTCACCACCTCGCAGGAATGCTCAACCAGTTCGAGATGATGAAGAAAGACGTGCGGGAAGGAGGCAAGGCAGCAGAGAAGCCTTCAGGGAGCGTAGAGGCGCCCAATCTACAAGAAGTCAAATGTCCCGGTCTCGCACTGCAGAGACGAGGCAGCATGAAAGAGACCCATCTCGAAATAATCATGCGACGAGTCTTACCAGTGACGACTCAGGAGATACTAGATCAGTCAGTATGTATGATCGAGGTCGAAAGAATACTGGGAACTACAGGAACCGCTCCGACCTGCGGGAACACTTGAATCAGAATCGGGGTAATATTAACCCGTCAAACCCGGACCTGAGGGATCGCCTAAATAGGCGTAAAGATCCCTTGCGGAGGCGCGAGCCTGGAATTGTGATCAATGATAGCCAATTTCAGGCAAGGCCCTTCGCGGATGATAACTCTACAAAATAGAGTTATTTTACCATGTTTTACATGCTAATTGTTGCTTAGTTTATGAGTTTTTAATTAACTTATTAAGTTTTTATGTAATTTTTAATTTATTAGTCTTATTGTAGTTTTCTAGATTTTTATATGTTTTTATAGATATGTTATTATAATATGTTGTAGTTTAATTATTTAAAATTAGTATTGTTAGTTTGAATGCTAAAAATATGATTTTATTGAAATTAAATGTTATGTAAATTAAATTTTAATTAATGTTTTCATGGGAGTTATATGATATATTTTATTAATGAAAATATTTAATTTTAATTTAGTTTATAATTTATTGTGTAGGAAAATTATTGCCCTTGAAAAGCAAGAAAATCAAAGGAAAGATGGTAATTTTGAAAGAAAGTAACAAGAAAAATGGTGTTTCTCCAAAAGCCCAACCACGTGAGGCCCACTCTAGGCCCAACCCGTGGCCCCCCCTCCAACACCCAACCACCACATTGCTGCCATTTCCCTTATTGAGCCCAACAAAAATGCATTTTGTCCCTTTGTCCCCTATGACAAAAATGCCAACTTTTTACCCTTTTTCCTACACATTTTCACCACAACATCATCATTACACCCTATAATTTACCTCTACATACCATATTTATTTTATTTAATTAATCTAATCAATTTAATTAATTTAAATTGATTATTTTAATAAACTCACTTTGGCTATAAATATGGACTTTCAAGACCATTTTTGGGGTGCTTAATGTTTTTGGTTACCATCTTTTTCTCTCATTTTCTCTCTACCATTCTCTCTTCCATTTGGGTTTTTCAAGAGCATTTTGCAAGTATGTATGTCATTTATTTTGTAATTTCTACTCTAGTTATGTGCTTCTAATCTTTTTCATAAGATTATTAAGATCATGATGAAGCAACTTGTAACTAGGTAATATTTATGTTGTATGTTGATTTCCCTTGTAATGCAACAAAGTCTATGGATTTTTCTTCTTCATATATTTCTTTCATCTTAAATATCTTGTATTTTAGATTGTTAGAACATATTTACACTTTGTTCTTCATTAGTGCATAAACATAATATTCTTTGTGTAAGATGTGTCATTAAATTGTACACATCCATGTTTAGAACAAAAATATTATGTTTTGCCTTATAAATAATGTTCATTGATTTATTTGTTATTTCATTAGATTGATTTACACTAAATGCTTTGAAATTATAATTTTGAAAAGTGAAGAAAAATCCTATATTTTTATAAGAAATTTGTGCTTAAAATTATAAATCTTTTTGGAAAATGATAGTTTAAAATATTTTAACTATCACTAAAACTTGGGAATCAATATACTAATAAATATTATTAAACTTACATTTTGTGGATTCTAGTATCTTAATAATCTTTTCTTTTAATACTTATTTTCAACTCATTATTGGTTTATTTTCATTATCTTAAAAAGCTTTATTTTTCAATATTTCATTTTATGTTCATACTATTAAAACTTATCAATCTTTGGAACTAGGTTAGAATTTATTACTTTTGATTTAAAATAGTTTCATTTTCGATTTTAGACAACTCCTTTGGGTTCGACATCCTTGCTTACGATCACTATTCTATATGGACGATTCGTGCGCTTGCGATATATAAATTTTTAAACATACCCGTTTAGGGTCCATCAAGTTTTTGGCGCCGTTGCCGGGGAGTTGCAAGAGAAAAGAAACGAATTTATCTCAAGGTTAGTGAATTCTTCTACTAGTTATTTTAATTTTTTCACACTTAAAAAAAAAATATATATATATCTATAAAATCTAAAAAAAAAAAAAGATAAAAAGAAATTTGGGACGGTTCAACCACCCATAAAAAAAAATATATACTTATATTTATATTTATTGTTTTTTTTTTTTTTTAGTTGACGGCACTTGTGCCTCCTATCTATCCTTTTAATTTTTATAGTCGATGGCACTTGTGCCTCCTAATTTTGTTATAATTTTGTTGTAATTTTATTTCTTTTATATCTTTGTTAATTGATGGCACTTGTGCCTCTTGACATTTGTTGTAATTTTCTTTATTTATATTGTTGTAATTTTTATTTTATTTAATTTCCGCAAATTACTAGTTGATGGCAATTTTGCCTCCTAGCTAGTTGATGGCAATTTTTGCCTCCTAGTCCTCTATCTTATGTTTAAGTTGATGGCACTTGTGCCTCCTAGTTTTTACCTTAATTTTGTTATGGTTGATGGCATGCTATGCCTCCCTACTCTTGCTTAAATTTTAGTCTTATTTAATTTTTGCCTTATTTTTCTTTGTCTTCTTTAATATTTTAGCGTAATATTGTGAAAAATACTTGAAAAAAAAAAAAAAAAAAAAAACCTAAATCTTGTCCTTTCACCATAAGCAATTCTTGCTTAAAGGAAATTTGACCAAAATTCCCATCCGCCTCTACTAATTAACCTCGGGGAGTTGTTAGTAGTGCGCGAGTAAGTGGAATCAAATAGGCCTGGGGACAAGTAAACCATAAGAATTATATTGTTGTGAAATCTCTAAAAATTCTAAGTATGCTCTGTGGTTGCGGTTTTAACTGATCTTCCACATCAGAAAATTGTTTGTTTGAGATTATCCTTGTTGCCTTGTTTGTGAAAAATTGTATGCATCATTGGGAACGTAACTCTAAAAAACTATTAGTAAAAAGACGTTTATCTTTGTTTGAAATTGAAAGTGTTAGTAAAAATTTGAGCATCATGGAACCTATTGCTAATATTGTTGATGAAAATGTTGTGCCTGAAAAAACTTTGCTTGAATATTTTGCACCTATTTCATCTAATGCTCCTTCATGCATTGTTTTACCTACTACTTCTGCTACTCATTTTGAGCTTAAACCCGCAATCATTCAATTATTGCCATCTTTTTATGGGTTAGATAGAGAGGATCCTTACATGCATGTCAAAGATTTCTTAGAAATTTGCTCAACATTTAAATTTCAAAATTTTTCTGATGAGTCGGTCAAACTAAGATTGTTCCCTTTTTCATTAAAAGACAAATCAAAAGCCTGGTTAAATTCCCTTCCCACGGGGTCTATAACTACATGGGATCAACTTTATAATAAATTCTTACTGAAATTTTTTCCTATGTCTAAAACTGATAGTCTAAGGAGAGAAATCTCCGAGTTTTTTCAAAAAGATAATGAAGAGTTTTATGAATGTTGGGAAAGATTTAAAGATTTATTATTAAAATGTCCTCATCATGGTTTTGAAAAATGGAGACTTGTAAAATATTTTTATGATGGTTTGACTCCCTCTAATCGTCAAATGATTCAATCTATGCATACTGGAAAATTTTTAAAATTTCAAGGACAAGAGGCGTGGGACGCCCTTGAAGATTTATCTGTCAATTCACAACAATGGAATTATTTTGATCCTAGGTCTAGGTCAACTAATTCACCAAAAAAAGGAGGAAGGTATGAAGTAAAAGAAGAATTAGACTTAAGAACATCCTTAGATAAATTAGCGAGAAAAGTAGAAGCTTTAGCCATAAGCCAAACTATAAACTCTCCAATTCAACCTAGAAAAGATGTTTGTTCTATATGTTCTAGTCCTTGCCATAATGCCCAATCATGCCCTTCCTACCAAGAAGCCTTTTCTGAGGAGGCCAATGCACTTCATACTTATGGGAAACCAAATGATAGCCCATTTTCGTCCACCTACAATCCAAATTGGAGAAACCATCCGAACTTTTCATGGAGACAAAACCAACCCCAAATGAATCAAGGGCACCAATACAACACACAAAACCAAGCTCATGCCCCACAAAATCAACCATATCCGCAACAAAGAAAACCTTCCTTAGAAGATACTTTACAACAATTTATGCAATCCACCCAACAAATCCTACAAAATCAATCTCAATCTATTACCAAACTCGAGACACAAGTAGGACAACTCGCCACTGCTTTAGCTGATAGAGAAAAAGGAACATTCCCTAGTCAACCTATCCCTAATCCAAAAGGTCAATATGAGATAGGAAAGTCTAGTCATAATGGAGAAGTCAAATCAATTTCAACTCTTAGGTCTGGAAAGAAAATTGTCAAACCCGATTACATACCCGAGGTTGAAAATGAAAAAGAAAAAGAAAAGAGTCAGCCTCCTAGTTCTAATCTCAATGACTCATCAAACAAAGAAACTCCAATCCATCCTTTCATTCCAAAAGCCCCATTCCCACAAAGATTACTTCCAATTAAAAAAGGCAGCCAATATAATGACATCTTAGAAGTTTTTAAACAAGTTAGTATCAATATCCCTTTCTTAGATGCCATTAAACAAATTCCTGCCTACTCTAAATTTTTAAAGGATCTTTGTACTGTTAAAAGAAACACTAATGTTCCTAAAAAGGCGTTTTTAACTGAACAAGCTAGTTCCATTATTCAATATAAGAGTCTTGTTAAATATAAAGATCCTGGGTGTCCCACAATTTCATGCATTATTGGTGATCATTTTATTAACAAAGCTTTACTTGATTTGGGTGCTAGTGTAAATTTATTGCCTTATTCTGTTTATAAGCAACTTGGTCTTGGTGAGCTAAAACCTACCTCTATAACTCTTCAATTAGCCGATCGTTCTGTAAAAATTCCTAGAGGCATTATAGAGGATGTTTTGATAAAAGTTGATAAATTTTATTTTCCTGTTGACTTCATTGTTCTTGATACTCAACCTGTGGAAAATATGCATGCTCAAATTCCTATCATTTTAGGTAGACCATTCTTAGCTACATCTAATGCAATCATAAATTGTCGTAATGGTGTTTTGAAATTATCTTTTGGAAATATGACTGTTGAATTGAATGTTTTTAATGTGGTTAAATCTGTTGAGTGTGAAGAAGTGCATGAAGTTAACATGATAGATAGTATTTGTGAAAATGATGGAAATGACTTATTTGATTTTTGTGAAAAATACTTTGGTATGAACTTGCATGTTGATGACTCTAATGATGATGTGAATTCTTTGGTAGAGCCTATACCCTTAAATGAAACCAAAGTTGAACCTTTTTCACCCTTAGGTCATGTTCAATCAATTTCTGAGTCTCCAAAGTTAGACCTTAAACCTTTGCCAGAAAATTTAAAATATGCTTTTCTAGGAGAGTCTGAAACCTTACCTGTTATCATAGCATCCGCTTTAGATAAAGAACAAGAAGGTAAATTGTTAGATGTCCTTAGAAAACATAAAGAAGCCATAGGTTGGACCATTGGAGACATTAAAGGAATTAGCCCATCCATATGTATGCATAGAATCCATCTAGAAGAGAATGCTAAAACCTCTCGGGAATGTCAAAGAAGATTAAATCCAAATATGAAAGAAGTAGTTAGAGAAGAGGTCATAAAATTGTTAGACGTAGGTATCATTTACCCTATTTCTGATAGTCAATGGGTTAGTCCAGTTCAAGTTGTGCCTAAGAAGTCTGGGATCACAGTTGTTGAAAATGAGAAAAATGAATTAATCCCTACTAGAGTACAAACAGGGTGGAGAGTGTGCATAGATTATAGAAAGTTGAATAATGTTACTAGAAAAGACCATTTTCCATTGCCTTTTATTGATCAAATGCTTGAACGATTAGCTGGCCATGCATATTATTGTTTTCTTGATGGGTATTCGGGGTATAACCAAATCCCCATCGCCCCAGAAGATCAAGAAAAGACTACTTTTACATGCCCTTTTGGAACTTTTGCATATCGTCGCATGCCCTTTGGATTATGTAATGCACCTGCGACTTTTCAAAGATGTATGATTTCGATTTTTTCTGACATGGTTGAAAGATTTCTTGAAGTATTTATGGATGATTTTTCTATGTTTGGTTCCTCTTTTGATGAATGTTTGCACCATCTTTCACTTGTTTTAATTCGTTGCAAAGAGAAAAACCTTGTGCTTAACTGGGAAAAATGTCATTTTATGGTTAAAAAAGGAATTGTTTTAGGTCATGTAATCTCATCTGATGGAATAGAAGTTGATAAAGCTAAAGTTGACCTTATTTCAAAACTTCCCCCACCTAAAACTGTGAAAGAAATTAGATCATTCTTAGGCCATGCCGGTTTTTATAGAAGATTTATAAAAGACTTTAGCAAAATTTCTCGGCCTTTATGCCATTTACTTGGAAAAGAAAATGCTTTTGTCTTTGATAGTAATTGCCATGTTGCCTTTGAAAAATTAAAAAAATTGTTGACTACTGCACCCATTATTCGACCTCCTGATTGGAAAATACCTTTTGAAATAATGTGTGATGCTTCTGATTATGCTATAGGTGCTGTCTTAGGACAAAGACTTGAAAAAATACCTCATGTAATTTACTATGCTAGCAAAACTTTAAATGATGCTCAATTAAATTACTCCACAACCGAAAAAGAATTGCTTGCTGTTGTTTTTGCATTGGAGAAATTTAGATCTTATTTGTTAGGATCTAAAATTATTGTCTATTCTGATCATGCTGCATTAAAATATCTCTTATCGAAAAAAGATGCTAAGTCTCGTTTGATCCGTTGGATCCTGCTTTTACAAGAATTCGACTTAGAAATACGTGATAAAAAAGGATCTGAAAATGTTGTTGCTGATCATTTATCTAGACTAGTTGTTGAAACTATACATGATTCCACTCCTATCACTGAAACTTTTCCTGATGAACAATTAATGCATATTTCTTCATTACCTTGGTATGCTGATATTGTTAATTATTTGGTCACTAAAGAAATACCATCTCATTGGTCTAAGCATGATAAATCTAAATTTTATTCTGAGGTGAAAAACTTTATTTGGGATGATCCTTACTTGTTTAAATACTGCCCTGATCAAATAATTAGAAGATGCATTCCAAACTGTGATCAGTCTAAAATCATATCTTTTTGTCATGATCATGCATGTGGAGGACATTTTAGTGGTAAGAAAACAGCTGCTAAAGTCTTACAATGTGGTTTTTATTGGCCTACTATCTTTCATGATACATATGTTTATTGTAAAGCTTGTGAACGTTGCCAAAAGTTAGGAAGTTTAACTAAAAGAAACATGATGCCTTTAAATCCTATTCTTATTATTGACATATTTGATGTTTGGGGCATTGATTTTATGGGACCATTTCCTAACTCTTTTGGTAATCTTTATATTCTTGTTGGAGTCGATTATGTATCTAAATGGGTTGAAGCTATTGCATGCCACACTAATGACCACAAAGTTGTGCTTCGTTTTTTGAAAGAAAATATATTTTCCCGTTTTGGTTCACCACGTGCTATAATTAGTGATAACGGTACTCACTTTTGTAATAAGCCATTTGAACATTTGATGAAACAATATGGCATTACACATAAAGTCTCAACACCATATCACCCACAAACTAGTGGTCAAGTTGAAGTGTCTAATAGGGAAGTTAAGCACATTTTAGAAAAAACTGTGAATCCAACTAGGAAAGATTGGTCCTTAAGACTCATTGATGCATTATGGGCGTATCGTACCGCGTACAAAACGCCCATTGGCATGTCACCCTACAGACTTGTGTATGGGAAGGCGTGCCATTTACCTGTTGAGTTAGAACATAGAGCCTTCTGGGCAATTAAGCAGTTAAATTTTTCTTTAGACAAAGCTGGTGAGAAACGAAAGCTTCAACTCAATGAACTAGACGAAATTAGGAATGATGCATATGACTATTCAAAAAAGTATAAGGATCGCATGAAATTTTACCATGATAAAAATATTTTGAGAAAAGATTTTTATCCAGGTCAGAAAGTCCTTTTATACAACTCTCGTTTGCATTTATTCCCGGGAAAGTTACGCTCTAGGTGGTCTGGTCCTTACATTGTTCGTATTGTTTTTTCACATGGAGCTATTGAAATTGAAAATCCTAAAAATGGTGATATATTTAAAGTTAATGGACAAAAATTAAAACCATTTTTGGAATTAAAAACTGATGAAGTGGATGAGATACTCCTTGAGGACCCTGTTTACCATGCTCTTTGATTCCTGTGTGATCTTGATAACTTGTGTTTTATTTGTATTGTTGTTTTATGTGCGATTTAATTTTTGTTAGTTGTATCCTGTTCTATCTTGTTCTATCTTCGCAATGCACAATATCGAGGTACGACCATTCTAAACTTTACACTCTTGTCAATTTTAATTTATATTTATATTTTGACACATTGAGGACAATGCTTAAATTAAGTTTGGGGGTATCGAGTTTTATTGTGTTTGTTTTGTGTTTTATTTATGTTTGCTTTGCATTGTTTTTAATGTTTTGTGTTTTATTTTATGTATGCTTGTTTGAAAAGAAAAAAAATGTTTGTTTGAATTTTTTTTTATTTATTTATATGTTGTGGTTTTGTTAATTTTTTTTTTATTTGTTCATTTTCATAAAAATTCAAAAAAAAAAAATTAAAAAATTATTTACAAAAAAAAAAAAATTTGGTGATATTTTTCATTTTCAATGATAAAAATTCTGATTGAGTTTGAAATTAATTCTCTTAAAAATATGAATAATTTTTAAGCTTTGTTTTTAATTATAGGGTCAATTTTGCTTGTAACAAAAATTACATTTTTCATAAAAACTCTTATTTCCTATAAGTTTAAGTGAAAAATAATTTTAATAAAAACATATTTTCTAAAAGCAAAATTGACAATTTAATTAATTATATAAGCTTAACTTTTATTCATAATAATTTCTGAGAGTTATTTTCATTGTGCAATTTTTGAGAAAATCATTTTTATATCACCAATAAAAAAAATATATATATATGTGTATTTTAATTTTTCTTTTGCTTGAGGACTAGCAAAACTTTAAGTTTGGGGGTGTGATAACTCTACAAAATAGAGTTATTTTACCATGTTTTACATGCTAATTGTTGCTTAGTTCATGAGTTTTTAATTAACTTATTAAGTTTTTATGTAATTTTTAATTTATTAGTCTTATTGTAGTTTTCTAGATTTTTATATGTTTTTATAGATATGTTATTATAATATGTTGTAGTTTAATTATTTAAAATTAGTATTGTTAGTTTGAATGCTAAAAATATGATTTTATTGAAATTAAATGTTATGTAAATTAAATTTTAATTAATGTTTTCATGGGAGTTATATGATATATTTTATTAATGAAAATATTTAATTTTAATTTAGTTTATAATTTATTGTGTAGGAAAATTATTGCCCTTGAAAAGCAAGAAAATCAAAGGAAAGATGGTAATTTTGAAAGAAAGTAACAAGAAAAATGGTGTTTCTCCAAAAGCCCAACCACGTGAGGCCCACTCTAGGCCCAACCCGTGGCCCCCCCTCCAACACCCAACCACCACATTGCTGCCATTTCCCTTATTGAGCCCAACAAAAATGCATTTTGTCCCTTTGTCCCCTATGACAAAAATGCCAACTTTTTACCCTTTTTCCTACACATTTTCACCACAACATCATCATTACACCCTATAATTTACCTCTACATACCATATTTATTTTATTTAATTAATCTAATCAATTTAATTAATTTAAATTGATTATTTTAATAAACTCACTTTGGCTATAAATATGGACTTTCAAGACCATTTTTGGGGTGCTTAATGTTTTTGGTTACCATCTTTTTCTCTCATTTTCTCTCTACCATTCTCTCTTCCATTTGGGTTTTTCAAGAGCATTTTGCAAGTATGTATGTCATTTATTTTGTAATTTCTACTCTAGTTATGTGCTTCTAATCTTTTTCATAAGATTATTAAGATCATGATGAAGCAACTTGTAACTAGGTAATATTTATGTTGTATGTTGATTTCCCTTGTAATGCAACAAAGTCTATGGATTTTTCTTCTTCATATATTTCTTTCATCTTAAATATCTTGTATTTTAGATTGTTAGAACATATTTACACTTTGTTCTTCATTAGTGCATAAACATAATATTCTTTGTGTAAGATGTGTCATTAAATTGTACACATCCATGCTTAGAACAAAAATATTATGTTTTGCCTTATAAATAATGTTCATTGATTTATTTGTTATTTCATTAGATTGATTTACACTAAATGCTTTGAAATTATAATTTTGAAAAGTGAAGAAAAATCATATATTTTTATAAGAAATTTGTGCTTAAAATTATAAATCTTTTTGGAAAATGATAGTTTAAAATATTTTAACTATCACTAAAACTTGGGAATCAATATACTAATAAATATTATTAAACTTACATTTTGTGGATTCTAGTATCATAATAATCTTTTCTTTTAATACTTATTTTCAACTCATTATTGGTTTATTTTCATTATCTTAAAAAGCTTTATTTTTCAATATTTCATTTTATGTTCATACTATTAAAACTTATCAATCTTTGGAACTAGGTTAGAATTTATTACTTTTGATTTAAAATAGTTTCATTTTCGATTTTAGACAACTCCTTTGGGTTCGACATCCTTGCTTACGATCACTATTCTATATGGACGATTCGTGCGCTTGCGATATATAAATTTTTAAACATACCCGTTTAGGGTCCATCAGCGGACCCGGTCTAAGAAAGAATTGATCAGTTGGAAAAGGCCTTCAGACTTTTGCAAAATGAGCAAGGTCGGAGTCGGCATGAGGATTCTGACGAGGAGCTCGAACCGTTCACTCCCCATATTTCCAACACTCCCTTTCCTCAAGGATTCCGGATCCCTCATGTCCCAACTTTTGAGGGAAAATCCGACCCATACAGCCATCTGAGTACATTCAATACCATAATGAGAGCAAGTAACGTGGGTTACGAGCTCAGATGCATGTTATTTCCAGCATCGCTTACGGGACCAGCCAAAAGTTGGTTCGAGAAATATAAGAGACATTCAATCACTTCTTGGGATCAACTATCAAAGGATTTCAAGAAACAATTCAGAGCCATGATGGGGGTTAGACCTGAGGCATCAACTCTGACTAACGTTCGGCAGCAGCCAGGCGAGACATTGAAAAGTTACCTTACGAGGTTTAACTTGGAAGTTGCCCGAGCTTGAAATGTGGATGACAACGGTCATCTAATGGCTGTCCAGGCTGGAGTAATGCCAGGAAGTGCTCTCTGGGACGATATTCAGAGAAAACCGGTGAGGTCCCTAACCGAGTTTAATAAACGAGCTCAGAGGTTTGTCAATGTAGAGGAGGCGAGGTCGACACTGAATATGACCTCTCAGCCCGTAACTACAATGGTAAACGTAAACTCTGCCTCAACCTCGGCGGACCCACCAGCCTCAAAGCCTACTGCGGAAAACCCTTCCAAGAGAAAGAAGAATGAAGGGAGTAACCCTGAGGCCGAATGGGGAAAGAAGAAGAAGGGGGAAAGATATTTCTCCGTATACAAAGTGTACACCGAGCTCAATGAGTCTCGGGAGAATATATACCTGGTTAATGAAAACCAGGCCCCTTTCAGGCGTCCAGACCCCATGAGAAATCAGAAGTCCAAGAGGGACTCCAGCAAATATTGTCGATTTCACAGAGACACCGGGTACACTACTGATGAGTGTTGACAGTTGAAAGACAAGATCGAAGGATTGATCTCGAGAGGTTATTTCAGACAGTATGTCAAAACCCAGAATACTAATCAGGCGTCCACAAGCCAGAGGGCAGCTGCGCCACAACCTGCACAAAACAAAAATTCCCGAGCCAGGGAAGAAGTTAGGCCCCCTCCAATTGATGGAGAAGACGTGATAACCATCTTGGGTGGGCCTCATCTCGCAGGTATGGGCAGGAATGCCCAAAAACGATATGTGAACGAGCTAAATACTGGGGACGGGTCTCCTTATGAACCCGAACCTAGAGCTCCAAAATGCCAAAAAGTTGAGTCTCAACCGATTACCTTTACTGAGGACGATGCGCCCCATGTTCAATTCCCCCACAATGACCCACTGGTCATCACTCTCCAGCTCGCAAATAAGAGAGTTCACCGAGTTCTCATTGATAATGGGAGCTTCGTGAACATCCTCTATAAGGCCACCCTAGAAAAGATGGGACTCGCGCTTCGAGACCTAAAAGCGTGTGCAACAACTTTGTACGGCTTTTCAGGAGAGGGGATTGCCTGTATGGGGTCCATCGAACTCCAAATAACCTTGGGAGACTACCCGGTCTCGGTGACCAAGATGATGGAGTTCGTGGTAGTGGACCTACCATCAGCCTACAACGTGCTGCTTGGGAGACCCGCCCTGGTAGGGCTGGGGGCAGTCTCGTCTGTAAGGCATCTGCCCATCAAGTTCCCGACTTCTAGTGGCATCGGGACGCTGAAGGGAGATCAATTAGCCGGAAGGGAATGTTATAGCATTTCCGTAAGAGGAAAGAAATAGGCGAGCGAACAAACACTCGTCGTTATCCAGAATAAGGATGGGACGATCTTGGAGATAGACGAAGAGATCGACCCAAGAGTGGAGGAAAGAGCTGACCTCGAGCCATTAGAAGAGCTCGAGAGTGTCAGGCTCAAAGAGTCAGATCCATCGAAGATGGTAAAGGTCGGGAAACATCTATGCGAAGAAACTAAATAGCAATTAATTTGCTTTCTGAAGAAAAACCAGGATGTCTTCACATGGTCACATTCGGACATGGTGGGAATAAGTCCAAATGTTGTGAGCCACGCGTTAAATATCGATAAAAGCTTCCCACCGAAGCAACAAAAGCGAAGACAGCTGGACGATGATAGAAAGAAGGCACTGAAAGAGGAAGTCGACAGGTTAAAAGCAAACTGATTCATTAGGGATGCTTTTTACCCCGATTGGGTAGCCAATACGGTACTGGTTTCGAAGTCCAATGGGACGTGGCGAGCCTGCATTGACTATTCGGACCTCAATAAGGCCTGTCCAAAAGACTGCTTTCCCTTACCACGGATTGACCAGCTCGTGGATGCCACGGCAGGGCATGGACTGATGTCATTTATGGATGCCTATTCTGGATATAACCAGATTTCCATGCATGCCCCTGACCAGGAACATACGAGCTTCATAACTGACAAAGGGCTATATTGTTATAATGTCATGCCATTCGGGCTCAAAAATGCTGGGGCCACATACCAGCGACTCGTGAACATGATGTTTTCGGAGCAAATAGGGAACAACATGGAAGTTTATGTTGACGACATGTTAGTCAAGTCCCAACTTAACGATAACCATGTTGATGATCTCGAAGAATGCTTTGCTGTGCTCCGGAAGTATAACATGAAGCTTAACCCTAAGAAATGCTCCTTTGGGGTATCTTTAGGAAAATTCCTGGGTTTCATCGTAAACGCTTGTGGAATAGAAGCTAACCCAGACAAGATCCAGGCCCTGATCGACATGCCCTCACCTCGAAGACACAAAGATGTCCAAAGTTTGACCGGCAGGATGGCGGCACTAAGTAAGTTTATCTCGAAATCTACAAATCGTTGTCTTCCGTTTTTCAACCTATTGAGGGGAGGCAAGAAATTTGAATGGACGGAAGAATGCGAGTTAGCCTTCCAGGAGCTTAAAAAGCACCTCGCAGAACCCCCCCATCTTATCAAAACCTGTTACGGGAGAAATGCTATATTTGTATCTCGCCACTACCGAGCACGCCATAAGTGCAGTGCTCATGCGAGAGGATGGAAAGGTGCAGAGGCCCATATATTACGTCAGTAAAAGATTACTGGGGGCAAAGTCGAGATACCCCTTGATGGAAAAGCTAGCTCTCAGCTTAATTCATTCATCTTGAAAACTTCGACCCTACTTTCAGGCGCACCCCATCCATGTATTAACTGATCAACCACTAAGACAAGTCTTGCCTAAGCCGGAAGCTTCAGGTCGACTTCTTAAATGGGCGGTTGAACTCAGGCAATTCGAGATCACCTACCACCCAAGGACGACCATCAGGGCACAAGCCTTGGCAAACTTTATAGTGGAATGTACTGGCATGACCAACGATGAAGTTATAACCCCGGCCCTCGAGCTGTGGAAACTTTACGTCGATGGGTCATCTAATGAAAATGGATCGGGGGCAGGAGTCATTTTGATCACTCCCGCAGGAAGCAGATTCCATTCTACCTTAAGATTTGACTTCAACGCATCAAATAACGAGGTCGAATACGAGGCTTTACTGGCAGGACTTTGTATAGCCAAGGAGCTCAATGCTAAAGCAATACATTGTTACAGCGACTCCCAGCTAGTAGTTAACCAAATTTTGGGAGAATACTAGGCTCGTAGCACGAAAATGGCAGCTTACTTAGAAAAGGCAAGGTCAGCATTGGAACATTTCGAGTTTTACGCAATCGAACAGGTCCCCCGAGAACAAAACTCGAATGCAGATGCCTTAGCTCGGCTCGTGACTTCCACCGAGAATGATGAGCTGAATGTTGTGCCAATTGAACATCTCTCAGCACCTAGTATTAACGAGCCAGAGCAGGAAGACATATGTATGATTGATTCCGAGCCTACCTGGATGACTCCGATAGTCGAATATCTCGAGACCGGCGTCCTTCCGAAAGATCGGAACCAGGCTCAAAAATTGATGTATCAAGTCCCCCGTTATACCATTTTGGATGGAAGGCTGTATAGAAGGGGATTCCATGCCATTACTTTGGTGTGTGACTCCACCCGAAGCCAAGAAAATCATTGAAGAAATTCACGAAGGGTTCTGTGGAGATCATACTGGGGGCATAGCCTGTCTAAGAAAATCATACGCCAAGGTTATTTCTAGCCTACTATCAAGTCGGACTCTTTCGAGTACGTAAAGAAATGTGATAAGTGCCAGCGATTCGCCACAATTCCTCGAGCTCCACCGTCCGAGCTGACCATGATGACCTCCCCATGGCCATTTGCGGTATGGGGAATCGACCTCATAGGCTCTCTCCCAACTGGCAAGGGCGGAGTGAAGTATGCTGTAGTTGCCATAGACTACTTCACGAAGTGGACAGAAGCTGAACCGTTAGCAACAATAACCTCTAAAAAAGTCCTTGACTTTGTAGTAAAGAACATTATATGTCGATATGGGATGCCGAGGAAAATTGTGTTCGACAACGGAACCCAGTTCGATAGCGACTTGTTCACCAACTTTTGCGAAAAAAATGGAATAATAAAGAGTTTTTCGTCAGTAGCTCATCCCCAGGCGAATGGCCAGGTCGAAGCTGTAAACAAAACTCTCAAGAGTTTGCTGAAGAAAAAGTTGGAAGAAGCAAAAGGACGATGGCCCGAAGAATTGCCCCAAGTCCTATGGGGGATATAGGACTACGACCCGAACATCAACAGGACATACCCCGTTCTCTCTGGCGTACGGTTGCGAGGCTATGTTGCCAGTCGAGGTCGAAATTCCTACAATTCGAGCCCACGCTTATGACCAAGACTCAAACCACACTCAGCTCGAAGAAACCCTAGACCTGATCGAAGAAAGAAGAAACGAAGCTCAGCTAAGAAATGTTGCATACCAACAGCGAGCTACCAGGTACTTTAACAAGAGGGTTCGATATCGAAAATTCGATGTGGAAGATTTGGTGCTAAGGTGTATATTTTTGGCAATGCGAGATCCAGCAGCTGGCGTGCTCGGGCCAAATTAGGAAGGACCCTACCAGATAGAGTCAGTCATCCGACCCGGTGTCTACAAGTTAGCGAGATTGGATGGGAGCCTAGTACCGTGAGCATGGAATGGCGAACACCTAAGACCTTACTATCAATAGTGTAGGAAGGATGTTGCCTGTAACCATGCCTGTTTATCTGTACTGTTTTGCCTACTTTTGGATTTTGTCAAATAAAGATTTATTTCGTCTAATATGGTTTATTTTTGCAATCTCTCTTAATCTAATAACCTATGGTCACATTCATAGGATATTAAGGGGGCATCATTGGTATATATAAATACCACCAGCTTGAAAAATAAAGTAACATATACGAAATACATACAAGTGTTTGGAGATAACCAAATGCGCGAGCTTAGATAGTTTGGACGTAACCAAATTATCAAAAGATAAAAATGTTTGGATATAACCAAATATGCGAACTAGATTAAAAATATAAGTGTATGGATTACAAACCAAACACGACCTTAATAGGTTTGGAGCAAACCAGCTAAAACTAATCGACGATAAGTTGGAACATAAACCCACTTCGAGTTAAGTCGAGATCGAGGCTGGAGTATCTTATAAAACAATAGTTTCGAACTCATAACCTCGGAGAGATAACCGAGGACGAGAAAAAGTAACTAAAAAATAAGATATAACTAAACTGTTTGCATTACACACCATACAAGTACTTTCGGGTTCATGGTTAAAGTAATATCCGACCTTGACAAATAACGAGATCGGAAGCGGATAATTCGAGCAAATTGTGCATGAATGCATTGAACCTCGAGCCTAAATCCAAACTATGTTTGTGCGAATAAACAAGCATACACGATTCTTTAATATAAAATGTGCAAAATATTTCGAACCAAGAAATGTAAAGCATATATATTAAAAGAATGCCAAAAAGAAAAAGAAATTGTATCAGCCCAGGGCATAAATTAAAACAATTACAAAAATAATGGGACGCAGCCCCGAAGTGAAATTTATGAAGGAGCAGTCTCCTTAGCCTTCTCAGCACCAGCAGCACTAGACTCTCCAGGACGAATAGCATGACTGTCCTTCTGAGCAGCCTCCCGAGCAGCCTCCTCCGCGTCAAGCCGAGCTTTCCATTTAGCCACAACTCCTTCCTCGAAAGAGCCCAGAAAGCTGGTATCGAGGTCGGCGTTGCTAGCCCAGATCCTGTACATGGCTTGATCAACTGCCTTGTCCTTCTTTTCCTTGTACTCGGCAAGGAGGCGAGTCTTTTCATTCTCAATTATCTCGAAAGTGGCAGCCTTCTCCTCCTCGAGCTTGGCATTAGCTTTCTCCAGCTCCGCGCCGAGCATTCGCCTTCTCAAGCTCTGTCTTCGAGTCCTTGAGCTCATCAGCCATTTTAAGCTGGAGATTCCTCAACTCCTGGGCCAAATACATGCTTGAGTGCACCTCATTGGTCAGCTTATAATTAAGCTGAGCCGAGACGACAAGAGCCTGAAACACAAATAGATTGAATTAGAACATAAGCCAAGGCACATAAGCAATTAAAAGTAAGTTGCGAAAATTACCGCGGCAGTAAGTTCAATACTCTTATCATAAAGAGTATTGCAGTCTCGAGCCTTATTCACAAACTCCCAGTGCTCAGCGTCGAATCCCGTAAGACTCTGACCCACCCGAGAGAGGATATCCGAGCCAATTACCGCTCCGTGGGCCCCGGCGGCACTATCAAGCACGAACTCATCAACGTGAGGTCGGGCCGACGGCAAAAATGACTTGTAGGTTGAGGGTTTTTTCGGAGGTTGGCCGAGTGCTGGAGGAATTGTAGCCGGAGGAAGCGTGTGGATGCGGCCGAGACGGATGCGTCGACCTGGGCAGTTGGGTCCTCGGCTGTGCTCGCAGTAGTTGGAGCTGGCGAAGTCTTCTCAGTGCGCTTGAGGATTTTGGAGGGTCGGTCTGACCTCCGCGAGCCTCTTGGTCGCTTACTCTTTAGAGCCCCCTCACCACTGTAGAACACAGCGTCAAGGTCAGAGTCCATGTCACTTGCATGATAGCAATTAAAATTTAGCATGGCACTAACAGACAAAGAATAAAAAAGACAAGTGGAGAAAACCTAATTGGAACTCTCCTCCGAGCTTGAGCTCGGAGACCATGAAATTCCCCCATCTTCAGAAGAGGCGGGGGGAGTACCTTCCCTATAGGTGGACGTCAACCTCGAAAGGTCCCTATAGTCGTTGGTCCCATATTGGACGGCTATTCCGTTCCATACCTCGTTCAGGCTATACATGGTGTCGTATTTCCCGAGCCAGCTATCGAACCTATGAGCCCGTTCATCTACCCAAGTCCATACCTAAAAATGGTCTCTATCGTCTTCGCACAATACTAACCTATCGGGTTTGTGTTTTAATAGGGTGGGGGACCACATTTTCGAGCTTAGGATGACTATACCTTGATCATCCAAGCCCGAGCTCGAGGCTTCATCATTGGCCTCGTTCCCTGATTGCAGGCTCCTTCGGCGAACTGGAGGTGGGGGCCTCACCTCTCTCCTTGGGGGGAGGATGCCTGTTGGCAAAGGCACGAGCTCCCAGCGGTCATATTTTTTATTGGACCAATCCGAGGTGGACTGGCCATTTCCCAAGAGCCCGCAAGCTCGGAGCTTACCTTCATGCAAAAGGTATGAGAGGGATCTCCTGCCATAAGGGAGTTGGAGCAGAGTCTCTCTATGCTCCTTCATCTCGTCAGTAGGAGTAGGACGATGATAGTTGGCTGGAAAATAAAATACATTTCAACTAAGTACGGGCCTATAGACAAAAGTCCGAGCACAAAAAAGAAGGAGGTTGGGATACTTACGAATGTTGGGGTTTTATGCCCTAATTAAAACTCAAATTCTTTGTAATCTCATTTTATTATCAATAAAAGAATAGAAATCATTTTTTGACTTGGTCAATCACTTTGCTCACATGTTTTATTTTCATGATTATTTGTTTAATATAAAATTCTATTAAATCCCGAGCATATAGCTAATCTTATTTATAGTGACGTAATCACAGTGGAATATAAATATGATTATATGTTCAAAATAAGTTAGTCCTAAGATTAGTCAGTGCACCGGATTTACACTGACTTGCCAATCTACGATATGATCTACTTACACATTACAATGTTATGTTCTTTCCAGAACATTAGCAAAGTAGATAAGATCGGATGTATTTGTTACATCGGACAGGACCGATATTGACAGTTGATAAGATAAGTAAACATACCATTATTATCTATTCTAGTCATATCATATAGTTGACCATAGGTCAATTCAATCTCAATTCTGAGTGGTTAGTATTCTAACTGATTGTATTATTTGAGTTCTTTGACTTGTTCGTTACCAGCTTACCCTACGGACTAGCCCATACTTACATCTTGGGAACTCGGTAGTATAATTGAGTGGGAGTGTTAATCATAGATATGAACATCTATAGCTTCTGATGAAGAAGTGAAACGATGGTTTCCTTTTAGTTTGGTTCAAGGTGATAAATGATAGAGATCTCATTTCAGTAATTAAATTAGTTTACTGAAATATCATTTACAAGGAACTAAGTGTTTTAAGGATAAAATACAATGAGGGGTAAAACGGTATTTTAGTCCTATCTCATTGTAGGCCGTCTATAGAGGATTGAATGAAAATTATGGTTGTAACAATGGATAATTAATAGCGTATCTATATTTGTTATAGAGCGTTCTATGAATTCAAGAGTGCAATTCCAACTCTATAGTGGAGTCACGAGGAATTAATAAGTTAGTAAATTTATTTGTTAGATTTATGATAACTTATTGGAGCTTGATTTCATAGGCCCATGGTCCCCATTGTACCTTGGATAAAATCATCTAGATAGTCTCAATTAATTGATTTAATTATCAATTAGAATTATCAAAATTGACCAGGTCAATTTTGGATAGTTTCACAGAGTTGTGTAAGTTTGAGAAGAAAAGATAAATTATGGCAGATTTATTAATTAAGATAAATTGGTATCTAAATTAATAAATAAATTTAAATCAAGGTTCAAATTATAAATAATTAATTTGATAAAGGATTTAAATAATTATTTAATTAATTAAATCAATAGAAAATAATACAGGCCTTGATTTTAAGTCCAATGGGCTTATAATCAAATGGGAAATTTCACGAGCCTATAGCCCATGATAATTTCGACCTAGGGCTTCAAAATGGCTGTTATTTTATTGATTTTTTAATTAAATTAAATGGCCTAATTGAGTCTATAAAAGGAGTGCTTATAGAGAAGTCAAAAAAGGGTTTTTGATAAGTCAGATTTTCTGATAGTTTTATATTCTCTCTAAACACAAGTCCTTTTCTAAGCCTCTTTGTTATTTTCTCTTCTTCTCTGTATATCTATCTCATGTGTTGAGAATTGCCCACACTAGTCTAGGTGGTTCTAAGGATACATTGGAAGATTGTGAAGAAAATAGAAGATCGGTTCAGTTTCTTGATAATACTCTGCGACAGAAAGGATACAAGAGTTAGAGAAACTGAAGGAAGGACTCTTAATTCCGCTGCGTATACTGTAAATATTATATTATTTGTTTCTCTTTGAATTCAGTTTTAGAAACATGTTTTAGGCTATCTTGTATTAATATGTTTAATATTAGATATACATGAAAATAAATAAAGATCCTGTATAAGCTTTTTCCAACAACGAATCTGTCTGAACGAGTAGTATCGAGACGGAGCTAGGCCATCTGCCCTGAAGAAGGCCTTCTTAAAGTCAGGAGGATGGTTGGGAAGATCCTCAAACATCTTTTTCTCCTTGGGGTAGCTCGAGAGATAATAGAAGCCGTCTCCTCCCCAAGCTCGGGAGGGATTGATTTTCAAGTAGAAAAGATACAGGATCTCCTCTGGTGATGGTCCTTCCCACTTCAGCTCGTGGTATAGCGACCTCAGGGCAGACAGAACCCTGTAAGAATTAGTGTTGAGCTGGAATGGAGCCAGCCCAACGAAGTCTGTGAAGTCCTTGAAGAAAGACTTCAAAGGTAGTATCGCTCCTGCCTTCATGTGCTCCTGGCTCCAAGCCGCGTATCTCAGCTTGTTGTCAGGATTTCCATCTCCTGGAGCGCGGCAGCTTCGCTCGTGGGAGGTAAGGGCTCGACACCTTAGCGAGCCTGATAATCTTATACCATGAAAGGCCAGGATATCGTTTATCTGACCTAGCGAGGTAACTGAGCTCCAATAGTGCTCGGCCTCGAAAAATTCCCTCCTCGGCTGTGAGGTAGAGGGCTCCCCCATCAGTGAGAATCGAAGATCTCCCGGGTTGTATGCGACTGTCACTTTCAGCCTGGGATCAAGGGGGATCGGTCTGGGTCCTAAGTCAGATTCCGGATAAAGAGCCTCTCGAAGGATTTTTCTCTTCTTCTCTATAACCTCGACGATTTGACGACAATAATGAGATCGGGCTTCTTCTTGTTCGCGAGCTAGCTCGTGTTCACGAATCAGACGCTGGTTCCGGGTAAACAACGACTCCGGGCTCAAAGATTTTGGCGAATATGGGATGGCAAGTAACGACCCCCACTGTCTTTCCAGATTTTGTGACATCTAGCAAGAAAGAAAAAAGTGGTGAGGGCCATGCATGCAAGGAGTCAAGAATAACGATCTTGGTGGGTCAAGCTCGAAAATGCTTGGATACAAGATGAGTTCGACCCTGGAGACCCGATTAAGCGTCACGACTTGTACTTCACAAAAAAGGGAGGGAAGTGGGTCTAATTTTTGAGAATCCCGAAATATCAGGAAAAAAGGTGGCGGTTATTCAAAAATGGTATTTTTGAGTATCGTGCATTCTTTAAAACCAAGATTTTGTACCCAATATCTTGGTGTGCAAGATACGTCTTCCAAAATTTAAAAACCCAGAAAAAGAGACCATGTTTGGGTCTTTCTACATATAAACTGGATTTAGAACCAATAATGGGAGAACCTAAACCTAATATCTAACGATCAAAGCGTCCTAGTACATCAAAGTAAAAAATGAACCAGTGCATTCCCAGAAATGTAAAAACGGCAAAGCCAGAAACTGATAAAAAAAAAATCAGATACTTACGCAATGAAGATGACGATTGTAGAGAAATAGTTGATTGAAGAAGAGGCTGCAGGTATGATCTCACGGTCTCGAACAAGCTAGCGGTCCTTTGCTTCTTTGGCTGGGAAAACATGCAAAAGCAAAATAGCTTTCTGGGCTGGCCTCTGGTTTTTTCTCTCTTCTCTTTTCTCTCTGATAAACATAAAAATAAGAGGAAGCAGATGACTGGAGTCTTATATATAAACCATCAGAAGTGGTAAAAAAGGAATTAATCCGAACCATTGGCCAGAATCCTTATCAAATCCAACGGCCAGGGATAAATGACAAGATGGTGCCGAAAAGATGGCAGGCGAACGATCGTGGGCAGATTTCCAAGGTACTCGAGTACCTTGAATGAGCAATACCCAATTGACGCATGTCCATACTCGAGTGTGTGTGACGGTGAGATTCCCGAAGAAAGTAGTTCAAAAGTTTCCTTCTCTTAGGATTCGAACAAATACTTTTGAGGGGGCAAAATGTTACACCCAGATTTCGAGCTTTGAGAGTTGTGATCTCGAAAGCTGGATTCGTCAGGTGTGAGCTCGCAATATCTAGAATACATGTTCGCAACCTAGATACCGAACCTTCAAAGTAGGTGGCAACCTCGAAGATGGGCGGCCTCGAAGTTCTTGCAAGCTCGAAAGACAGAACATTGGAGTACGTCCATTGTCAGATGACCTCGGATCAAGTGGCCCGAGCTTGGCATGAGTGTAAGCTCGGGGTAAGGCGGCCTCGGTGGTACTTACCCTCTCCGAACTGATTTCGGGAAAACAAGACAATTTGTACTTCACTCAGAGACTTAGACGGGCATGATGCTGATTGCTGATCTCGAACGGCTTAATAGGTCACTTGAAGAGACAGTCCATGCATTCAAGAGATATTACTGTTGTAACTTCCCTACAATAAAGGGATATTTATTAATTGGTTACACGCCCCTTGGTCTTCAGGGGACGTTTCCTTGTATATAGGAGTTACAGGCTTTAAAGCCATTAAATTTATTAATATACAGGATAACTTTCCAGAAACGTGTGGGATAGTATTCTGAGACTTCCTCTATAAATAGAGAAGTCATGTACCTTTGTAAAGGACCGAAATTTTGTGATCTTGAGAGAAACTCTGGAGAATTCATCCCTGAAGGATTTTCAGAAATTTCCTAAGTTCTAATAACAAAGACTCGTGGACTAGGCAGAGTTACTGCTGAACCACGTAAAAAACTTTTCTTGTTTTATTGCGTTTTTCTGGCCATAATTTTTTACTGTTTACGTGCTCTACATTTTAAGTTGACGAAAAACGGCGTCAACACTAAATAATGACAAAAAAGTCAATATTTAATATAAATAAAAAATAAGGTACCGAAAATAATAATAAAATAATAAGTAATAACATGAAAGTAAATATTTATTGTGAATCATGTTATATTCTGATCCAAATTTTGATCAACTTTTAGCATGTGTCGAATTTATCGTAGCTTTTGAGCACAATATTAGAGAAGATTTTATTTGAAGTGTATAATATAACCCAAATTTGGCACAAGTTAACATAAACCAGACACCGAGAAGCTGTTATTCATAGGAAATCGAAAATGTGCTCAGGTTACCATAGATCAGACACCCGAAGTTAGCCAATTCAGGTCAGTCCTAAGTAGGCAAGGTGATCAATTCGTAGGAAGTGCTCAAAAAATGCCCAACCGAGGAAAAGGCTTGAACAGGAAGAGCTCAATCACTGGGAACTGATTGTAGCATTTAATAAATTAATAAATGTTGATTAATCAAGCCTATAAATTAGGATGGGGAATTGGCAAGAAATACACTCAATATTTGCATTTTGTAGCACTTGTGTAACTAATCTTTTTCTAATAGGAGAATAATACAAAATGTTACTAAAAGAGTGCAACCATCATTACCTAGCTCATATAAGTGCAATCTATTGTCCAACTCATTAATTTTTTTAAACAAAAATTATTTTAATATTTTTATAAGAGAATACTCATTGAAATGCTATAAATTAGCAATATGCAATATATATATATATATATAAATGAGAGTTTCAAGTAGATGATGTGGCACTTTAAAATTACTCCAAACTATTTTTTCTATTTTCTCCTTTAATCTAATTTTTTTATTCATTTTTATTATTAATAACTATTTTTTCTATTTTTTCCTTTAATCTAATTTTTTATTCATTTTTATTATTAATTAATTAAACTTTATTTTTTTAAATATTTAATTAAGATATTTTTTTAATATATATATAAAGGAGAGTTTCAAGGAGATGATGTGACACTCTAAAATTACTCCAAACTATTTTTTCTATTTTCTCCTTAAATCTAATTTTTTTAATCATTTTTATTATTAATTATTTAAACTTTATTTTGTTAATACAAAAAATAAAATAAAACAAAAACTACATTAAATGTTTTTTTAGATATTTTTTGAATTAAATACCTAATAAACTAACAAAAAATAAAATAATAAAAAAACTACAAATATATACTACATAATATACTAATAAAATAAAAATTTTGAAGCGGTATATAAAAGATCATATGGTGTGGTGATATATAGTTAGTTTGGAAAAAACATAGACACTCTATTATGTTAATCTATATCTATATATTATGAGTAATCTATATATAATAATAAATAAATAAATAATCTATCTATTTTTATTTATAACCTGTTGACAAAATACGAGATCCAAATGTCAATTTTTAACAATAAATTATCTAAACGAGTAAACATAAGGTCCACGAGTTAATTTTAAAAAAATAAAGGGTCCAAACGGGTAATCGGCTAAAATACAAAGTTCAAAATGGTGTGAACCCTTAAGTAAAACATAAATTATATATATTTATATAATTTACTTTCTATAAAGAATTTTTAACACTTTGAATAAATACATAGTCCAAAGGTTAATTTTTAAAAATAAAGAGTTAAAACGAGTAATCGGCCAAAGTATTGTGTTCAGATAACCGATCTATCTATTCCTATTTTTAAAATTTTGACAAAACTTGAGGTCCACAAGTTACTTTTTAAAAATAAAAGTCCTAACGGGTAATTGGCTAAAATACAAGGTTCAAAATGATGTGAACCCTTACAAAAAACATAAATTATATATAATTTAATTTTTATAAATAATTTTTAACCTTTTGAATAAATATATGGTCCAAATGTTAAATTATAAAAATAAAGGGTCAAAATGGGTAATCGGCCAAAATACAATGTTCAAATAATCGATATATCCAATCCTATATTTAACCTTTTGACAAAACACGAGTTTTAAAAGTTAATTTTTAAAACTAAAGGGTTCAAACGGGTAATCGTCCAAAATAAGTCTTACACAAAACATAAATTTCCATATACATAATTTAGATTGTTTATAAAAAAAATTACGTAAAGCGTATAATAATAATAAAAATAAATAAAAGCACATGTACAACAAATTTTTTGAACTTTGTTTTCGGTTATTAATTATTCAGAATTTTCAAAAACTTGCAAGAGGTTTGATATACAATGGACACTATTATGAAAAAAATTGTGGTCAATACGCCCTCACGTGTCCATATAAATAACATGTTGTATGAGTAGGGTGAAAAAAAATCCATATCGTAGCAATCTCCTAAAAGTATTTTAAAATATGTATATTTTGTAATAATTACAAAAGACTGCGTGAAGCGTGGTTATGTTTTCTAGTTTTATAATAGAGCTAGGATATCCAGGTCACTATACATGAAAAAAAATCATTTTAATCGATTTTGATAAATAAAAAATTAATTAATAAAGATAATATAACTCTAAAATAGAAACTAAAAAGATTCATTATTAAACAAAATTTAATCAATTTGTTAAACAACTTAATATAAATCAAAACCTTAATCAGATTTATATATTTACTAGATACAAACAACGTGCATTGTACGTTTCTTTAGTTTTATTTATATAATTTATTAATTATTTTTATTAAATTTATATTAATGTCATTTAAATTTTAAATAAATATCTTATTTTAATTAAATAATTTATTTATTTTTGTTTAAGTTTATGTTTGTTATAGTTTTTAAATTTGGGAGTGACAACAATATATTATATATTATATGTTTAATGTAATATTAAATATTATACGTGAATTTTAAATTTAAGCTTCTTTCTAGTTTTTTTTTAAAAAGTAATTTGTTGCTAATTCACAGTAGATTATATTATATGTTTAATATGATATTATTCTAATAAGTGAGTTTAATTTTAATTAAATTTTATTTAAGTTATAAAACATATGATTTTATTATTTTTAAATAATTATTATTGTAAAATATCTTTAAAATATTATATTTTAATTTGTTTAATTATTTATTATTTTTAAATAATTATTATTGTAAAATATCTCAAAAATATCATATTTTAATTTTTTAATTATTTATTTTATTTTATTTAAGTTTAAGTGTTTACAAACTACAATTAAATATAGGAATATTTCGTTAAAGTTAACATTAAAAAAATAAAAAACAGCTAAATTCAAAAATTTCCATTATCTACATACGTATTATATAGAAGAGATATTGATCCATTTAAATAAATTTAAAAAATGAATCCAACACTACAATTCAAATCTGTGGCTTAAATAAAATAAAATATGAATATAGTTTTACTCAAACTTTGAGTGTTCTTGTTCTTCAATCCAAACAAGATTATTAATTCAAATGACAAAGTACATACCAAATTTAATCAAACCAAATTCAAAATCACAAAACCCCAATACTAAACCTTAACCAGATAAACCTAAATCTGAATTAAAATCTACATGAAATCAACCAATATCAAAACATGTTTTCTAACTATGGCTCAAACCAGTGATTAGACCTAATCAGTATAAGTTATGATTGACATGTTAATATTGATTTGTGTTTATGATATAAATATACCTAAATAGTAAATACCGTAGACATTCAATATTAGGAATAGAAGAATCAAATGTTTTGACCCAAGTGACCTTAAGACTACTCTCTATGATATCTTGAGGTGGTTTTTATCGTTTATTGGCAAAGCATGTCTCAACAATGCCCTTGGGTCCTTTATTGGTGGTTTAGAGATCAATACAACCATATCAAGCACTACTTGGTTAGCAATAAATGCATTGTCATAAAACATCAAATGTAGGAGCGTCTGTAACTAGTCCAAACACCAAAACTATTGAAATGATATAGCACACTTAATTCGTAAAGGAGAATGACAATTCTCTGCCCACTTAAGTAAAACAAGTATTCATAATTTCATTGAAGAAAAAATATTGATTTAATAACATGGATGCTTACCAATCTACACAGGTCAATATTTTGATGTATACAAAATTATATTCACATTTAGAAAGGACACAGAATAAAAAATAACAAAACGAAAACAACTTGAAAGCCAAAAAAAAGTACCGTTCAATTTGGACCTGAGACTGAGATGGGTTCTGAGAACACCGAGTATTCAAACCACCAAATAAAGAGTGGTTTATCATTATCTTATAATTTTTATTAATTTGTAATATTTTAATTTTTCAAACATAAATTAAAATGATATGAGAATATTAAAATTTAATTAATTGTAATAGAAATATATATAATGTAAGTGTAAATATTCGTCATGCTTTAAACATAATGTTTAAAAACATTATTTTCATGTTATAAAACTAAAAGTCTAATAGCACGTGATTTTTAATTCAGCGCATGTTTTGCTGAATTGACTTTCTTCTTTTGTACCCTAATATATATTCGTTTTGTGCATGTTTACTCTACCTTTTTTAGCAACTAAAAAGTGATTTCATCAAAAAATATTCTCTACAAAGGTTTGAAGCATTCATTGCTTTATTGTTTATTGGCCCATGGCGTTTTGGTGAAACCTCACCATTTATTTCGTGTTTTCTGGTTTAAAGCTTGAAGATTTCTAATTCAGCGCATGTTTTGCTGAATTGACTTTTCTCTTTTGTACCCTAATATATATTCGTTTTGTCCGTGTTTACTCTACTTTTTTTAGCAACTAAAAAGTGATTTCATCAAAAAATATTCTCTACAAAGGTTTGAAGCATTCATTGCTTTATTGTTTATTGGCCCATGGTGTTTTGGTGAAACCTCACCATTTATTTCGTGTTTTCTGGTTTAAAGCTTGAAGGGAGTTTAAGCTAATTCTCAATGGGAGCTTGAGCAGAAGCTGAAGGGAGTCCAGCAAACCACAATACCAGCGAGAGGCTGGTTGCTTGAAGACTTTCACAAAAATAAGGAGTTGATCGCTTGTTTTGTAAAGCAATTTGAAAGGGAGTTTTAAATTATTTTTACTGCATTGTAATTTGTAATAACTCTGAGTATTTTTAGTGGATTTGCTTCACCTCTTGACAAGGTCCCATGAAATAGATTATGAGAAATTATGGATGAATCATGTAAAAATGAATGTGTCATTTTTATTTTTCTGCATCTTTACTTAACCTAAATCTGATTTTTATGTGTTCATTAAAGTAGGTAAAACAGTAGGAGTAGTTGATCAACTTTCAATTGGTATCAAATCTTATGTGTTGGTCCTTGCTTTGTCTTAGTTGGTTTCTTTGTTTATACTCTTGTGGTCGGGTTTGCTTGGTTCCTTGGGGGCGCTTGTGTTTGCTGGTTTTTTTGTTTTTTTTTGTTTTGTGTGTGTTTGATGGATTGCTTCAAAGAAGGCGGGTCTACTTCTAGACCCCTCATGCTTGATGGAACCAACTATGCTTGTTGGAAAGCTAGGATGAGAGCTTTTCTCAAAGCAATAGATGAACATGTTTGGAGTGACGTGGTTGATGGTTGGACTCCTCTTATCGTAAAGGATGGTGAGGAGACCAAAAAAAGTCCACGTTGGAATGGAATACGACTGAGATTTAGAAGGCAAATTGGAACTCTAAAGGAGTTCATGCCATCTTTAATGCAGGTTCTATGTGTCAAATGAAGGCTATAGCCAATTTTGAAATAGCCAAGGGTGCTTGGGATAAGTTGCAAACTAAAAATTAAGGAACTAAAAATGTCAAAAAAATCTAGATTAAGATCTCTCACTATCGAGTTTGAAAATCTGACTATGAGAGATGATGAATCTATTGCTGAATTTCATGCTAGATTATGTGACATTACTAATGAATCGCTTGCTCTAGGTGAAACTTATTCGAACTCCAAGCTTGTGAGGAAGGTGCTCGGAGTTCTCCCTAGGAAGTTCAAATCCAATGTTACCTCCACTGAGGAGTGTCACGATGTTGATACTCTTGATTTGGACGAGCTCATTGGTTCACTTCAGAACTATGAATTCACTATGAAAAGATGGTCCAAAGAAAAGAAGGAGGAGAAAGTTTCTAGTGGGGTAGCTTTATCACACAAAGTTGCCGAAAATATTTTTGTGGGAGAATCTCTTGAGAATTTAGACAAGGAAAAGGTTGCACTTGTAACGCCCTAAACTCCAGGGACCGTTACGGTGTGCATTTTAAACAGTGCTAAACTTGATAATCGAGTCATTTGGCCATAATCGTGTAACTAAGTATGATTAGCGATTTAGGGTTAAAATTTTTGGTTAAGATACAACGTTTCATTAGAACGTTTACTGTATATATTGGAATCCCAAAAATATAATTTAAAGGTTAATTACAAGAAAATATTTACAACCAGCCGATCTAAGCGGCAAAATAGGGTTTAACCCTAGTTTTTCTTTCAACCCTCGGTTGTGGCAGTCGGGCAACCACATATGTACACATCGTCACCTAAGCACTTTAACTCAAGGATGGTTCAGCTTTCTTTTGCCTTTACCTGCACCACATAGCACCCGTGAGCCGAAGCCCAGCAAGAAAACTCAATATGCTCATGAACAGTAATAACATGTCATCAAATCATAATGTGCATATCTAGCAATAATAGCCTTAATCACGCATGCAAGCAAGTAAAAATAAATGTTTGTGGAGTCCTGCGCTCTGAGTAGATGACTAGTAAGTCTCTCACTCTGAGGTAGATGACTAGTAAGTCAATCTCGGTCAGATGACTAGTAAGTCAATCTCGGTCAGATGACTAGTACGTCAATCTCGGTCAGATGACTAGTAAGTCAATCTCTGAGGTTCCATACCCTCCTAGCCATGTGACATCTAGGTCACCTTAGTCTTTCCGACTCTGGCTCTAAGTAACTAGCCTTTAGACTAGACAAGCGCTTTTAGTTTTCATCAAACTTGAGGTCGGTCCGACATTAATGCTCATGATGAGTCATTCAATGCAGATGTCGATTAGATCTAATCTTTTATCGGCTCTACGTTCATGACGCTTATGCCGCTCCTGACTCATAGGTCAGTAACACATGACCAGTGCTCAGTACCGCTGTCGAACTTGACTAGTAAGTCACAGCTTCACAGACGAATCTAACACCATTGCTTATTTTGAATAGTAAGTCAGTGTCATTCACAAGTAAGAAAGATTTGCTAAGCGTTTGATATGCAATCCATGTCCACATTTAAACACTCAACATGCCTCAATAATAGCCATGCATGTCACATATGGGGTGCAGCTTTCTTACCTTTAGTTCAAGAGAGAAATAACAAATAAACGACCCTTGAGAACGATCGATCCTTTAATCCCTTAGCAGTCACCTAGTCATAACCAAATAAGATCTCCAATTAATAAAATCAACAATAATAGGGTCTTGACCTAAACCTCACTACCGGGACCCCGAATTGTACCCAAACGGTGAGTAGATTCGATTCCGAGCCTTAGGAATTGAAACCCCGAGTCAAAAACCCTTAAAAACACCCAAACACATGCATCAGAGAAAACAGGGTAGCGCTACAGCGCTGCCCCCTAGCGCTACAACCAGTGGAAATTTTCCCTGGCTAGCACTACCCTTTGGGTGATGTAGCGCTAGCACCAGGCAGATTACCCTAGTTTCTCCCCTCCTTCAAATCCTCCATTTCCAACCTGAAAAACAAGCTCCCAAACTCCATTTAAACCCCCAAATGAACCCAAATACCATCTACACAAGTCCTAGGCATCATAACCCAAGTATCATTTGCCAAAAACTCCCATGGAAACTCAACTTTCAAACCTAAAACCCAACTAAAACTCAAAGAGAAAACATAGCAAGAACAAGAGATTCCATGGTTAAAAACTCACCTCATTCTCAGCTTAGGACCCTCTTCAATGGTAGAGCATAACCCAAAACCTCAAGGCTTGGTTCCTCAAAAGAAGCTTAAAAACCCAAAGAGAAATGGGAGCGAAATGATGTACGGGAGAAGGTGAAGGAGACTCTGTTTTTGGTTCACTTCCACAGCCTTCTAATGGCTAATTATAAGCTTAGGGTGAAAAGACCTAAATGCCCTCATGCCTAAATAAAAGCCTTAACAGCCACCAAGGGCAAAATCGTCATTTCCCGCCTATCTCGTTAATCATAATTAACACCCTCCAATTCCCACTATTCTCAATATTCTCAAATACCAATAAATCATATCCCATTACCCTTTAATTTTTGGCAATGTTCTAATCCTCAAATCACCCCGAGACTTACCCCGAGCCCCGAAATTAACCCTGTTATGACCAGACTGAAAACTTGCATTCAAAGATCGTCTCATGCCGAATGGCTCGAACAAATCCACATATAAAGTGGTATTATTTGTAATTCACCCACATGCATGAAAAATACACAATTACGCCATCAATGGGCCAAATTACAAAAATGCCCTTACAATAAAATGTGGACACATATGCATGCATTTATCATCATATAATAATATAATTCACATAAACATGCATATAATCATTTAATGGCATAATAAATCAATTATGGCCCTCCCAGCCTCCTAATCAAGATCCTAAACCTTATGAGGGATTTTTGAGGCATTACAACACTGCTCACTAAAAATTATGTCAAGTTTTTAAGAAATAATATGAGAAAGGGCAGCAATGAATTCAGAGGTGATAACTCAAGAAAACCACCCAACTTTCCTCGCAAGCCCACTAATATGGGTGAAAAGAAAAATCCCAAGGGTATTCAATGTCATGAGTGTGAAGGCTTCGAGCATATACATGTCTAGTGTGCTAACACCTTGAAGAAAAAGGGGAGAGCTTTGGCCGCAACCTGGAGTGACCGCGAAGAGGATCAAAAAGCTGCAAAAGATGATATTTCTAATCTAGAAGAAAACTATGTTGCATTTACTGCCAAGACATTAGAAACACCATGTTCAAACACTGACTCTGATGAAGTGTGTAGTAATGAGGATGACTTGGACCAGTAAGCTACCTATGAGCAAATGTATAGTCAGCGGCTCAGTGTGATACAGAAGGCTAAACGCCTGGAGGTTAAAGTGGGAGAACTTGAAGAAGAAAGAAGAAAATTTCTAGGAAAGGTGGAATTTCTCACTTTGGACATTGAATAAAAATGGATTGCTCTAGAAGAAATACAAGTTAAGCTGGGCTATGCAAATAAGACCATTAATACATGCACGATAGGTTAGGATTTGTTTGACAACATGATGGGAATTGGTCAGTATGCTAGAGAAAAACCTAGTGTCGGTTTCCATCAGCCATTGGTTATAAAAAAAGAATGATCTTCCAAGTCATCTCAAGAGTGCCTTCCATTCACCCTTCTCGACTTGCTGCTCCTAAAAAATCTCCAGCAACAAAAAAAATCATTCCCATCTGCCATTTATGTGGAAAAATGGTCATATTCGTCCAAGAAGCTACAAGTTAAACTTTTACTTGTCTCAGCTCATAAAAACCTCTAAAGACCAGCCACATGTCTCTCTTGTAGGAAGAAAACTATGGAGGCCAAAGGATGCTCAAACTAATGATCTTGTGGTTCATACGTCTCTACTGGCTTGTAATAGTGATCAATGGTACTTTGACAGTGGGTGTTCTCGCCACATGACGGGAAATAAACATCTTCTCATTAATCTCTTATCTTATGTTAAGGTATATGTTACTTTTGGTGATGGAAGCAAATGAAGGATTATGGGAAGAGGAAAGTTGTGTCTACAGGGTCTGCATCCTCTAGAAAATGTTCTCTATGTTCAAGGTCTGAAGGCTGACTTGATAAGTGTTAGTCAAATATGTGGTGAAGGGTGCACATTTCTATTCTTCAAGACTGATTGCATTGTTATTTCAACATCTGGAACACATGTCTTTACAGGAATGGGTTCTAGTGACAATTGTTATCTCTTGAGCACTAGCTTAATGTGCAATGCTGCAAAGACAGATGATACTGAACTGTGGAACTACAAGTTAGATCATTTGAACTATGTGATCATAGTAAACTTGTGAAATTGAAGGTGGTTAGAGGTGTTCCCAATTTGTCCCCTTTGAAAGACAAAGTGTGTGGTCCTTGTCAACTCAAAAAACAAGTCAAAAGTGTTATATTATTTTAAATAATATAATGTTAGATTAAATAATGTGACATGATGTGATTTGTCACACATTGTAACATATTATTGAGAGTCACAAAATTGGACACATGTATGTGCCCAAATGTGACATATTTTGGAGTTACAAACTTGTAACTCCCAAATATTACCCAATAATGTGTAGATTTGATATTACACATTTTTTATTTGAATTTCTTAAAGATATATGTGAAATATAGCTGTTAGAGATGTGATTTTAACTCCCATAATGGGTATGGAAGTTACAAAATCAAGCGGGAATGAATTTGGAACGTTTTGGCAAATTTGGAAAATTGGTTGCTGAAAAAGCGACTTAGGCCGCTGCCTACGTTTTTCAGGCCGCGGCCCAAGAGGCAAAAATAGGCAAAAAACACATCGTAGGCTGCGGCTCGTGTTTTTCAGGCCGCGGCCTGAGTGGCTGACAGCATTTTCCAACTTCGGTTTTATCCAATTTTGAACGTTTCCAACAGCCAAGTAACTCCCAAATCTCTATTTTAATTCCATAAACATCCAATTAATCATTGGTAACAGCCATGGGGGTTGGTGGAATTTGAAATTCAAAGGGTTTCTCAAAACTCTATAAATAGGAGCCTAATGCTCACTTGTAAGACACACCATTTTTCATCCACAAAGCACTTGGCTGAAAAATACACCTTGAGGCTTGATTATTCCAGAGAGCTATTTCCTAGAGAGATCCCTTAGTGCTTAGAGAATAGGGGGAAATAAGCTTTTGGACAAAGGTCTTAAACCTTGTTCAAGTTGGTGATCCCCACTACTCTACACTTTGGTTGTGTGAGAGTTTGTTTGTGTTTTCATTCTTTTGTTCCTCTTGTTCTTCTTATTTACTTGTATTATCATAGTATTGAGTTTGTAATCTTCTTCCTCCACATCTTTTTCTATTTACTTGTATTTTGAGCAATTGAGTTGTAATACTTATTTAATCAATATTATCTTGTCCATTGTATTTTTGCATAGAGTTGTATTTGGTTTTTCCATAATTCCATTGAGCAATAATATATATTCTCTAACAAAAAGTAGCCACCCTCCTTTGAAGTTTCTGGTTACTTCCTAAGTTCTAGAGTTGTTGCATGTTGATTTGATGAGACCTATGCAAATTGAAAGTCTCCATGGCAAAAGATATGTTATGGTGGCCAAAAACTGACCAAATTTTCAGTTTTTTCAATCTTTATTGAATGGCTCAAAAAACCAAAATAACTCCCAATTCTCTTTTTTAATTCCATATTAATCCAATTAAACATTGGTAACAACCATGGGAGTTGGTGGAATTTGAAATTCAAAGGGTGTCTCTAAACTCTATAAATAGGAGCCTATAGCTCACTTGTAAGACACAACATTTCTATCAATTAGAGCACTTGGCTAGAAACACCTTGAGGCTTGATAATTCCAGAAAGCATTTCCTATAATCTGTGAGAGACCCCTTAGTGCTTGAGTTAGGGGGAAATAAGCTTTTGGACAAAGGTTTCAAACCTTGTTCAAGTTGGCGATCCCCAACACTCTTCACTTTGGTAGTGTGAGTGAAAGTTGTTTATCTTTTGTATCTTGTTCCTTTCTTTCATTCTATTGCTTTTCTTTATATTGTTCTTCTCTATTTACTTGTATTTCTTATTCAAGAGTTGTAATCTTTTCTTTTCTTTTCTTTTGTTTCAAACACTTTACTTTATTTGTAATCTTTTGCTTAGAGTTGTATTTTACTATTCTCTTCTTCTTCATCATTTTCTTCATTTTCTTTGTTTATTTGTAATTTTCAGTTATAGAGTTGTAACTCTTTTTAATCAATAATTATTTATTTGTAATATATTACATAGAGTTGTAATTTATTATTATTTCCATTGAGGCAAAATACATATTTTCCTAACATTCAAAAGCTTATCCCTTGTTTGTTTCAATGGAAGGTGAGACCATCAAGATCATGAACCCAGACCTAGTGAGGTTGGATAGGTTTGATGGATCCAATTTCACTAGGTGGCAAGACAAGGTAAAATTCCTTTTGACAACACACAAGATAGCCTACATCATTGAGTCATCCTTGGCACCTCTAACCGAGCCATCCGACAAAGACACTCTCGAGGAGGTGGAGAAAAGAAGGAAGAGGACAATCTCCTTTGTAGGGGTCGTATCCTCAACGCCCTATCCGATAGACTCTATGACCTCTACACCGAGACCAAATCGGCCAAGGAGATATGGGATGCACTTGAGAAAAAGTTTAAGGCGGAAGAGGAAGGTAACAAAAAGTTTTTGATATCTCAATACTTCGATTTCAAATTTTTTGGTGATAAACCTATTCTTCCTCAAATTCATTAATTACAAATAATTGTTAACAAATTGAAAGTGTTAAAAATTGAGCTTCCCAAGGCCTTTCAAGTTGGTGCTATAGTGGCTAAATTACCACCAACTTGGAAGAGCTATAGGAAAATAATCCTTCATAAAAATGAGGATTATTCTTTGGAGGAAATCCAAAAACATATTCGAATCGAAGAGGAATCGATATGTAGAGATAAACTTGTGGAGGGGTCTAATGGAGAGACTTCCAAAGCAAATGTGGTGTCACAACCAAAACATCCTAAAAACAAAGGGAAAAAGGGTAATGAGAAACCTTTGGGTCCAAAAACCAACCCAAACAAGTTTAAGGGCGAGAAAGACCCTTGCTTTGTGTGTGGGAAAAATGGGCACTATGCTAGAGAGTATAGCCATAGAAAAGACCAACAAGGACCTAAGGTGAACGCAACTCAAGAGGAAAACATAGTTGCTACCCTTAGTGAGGTGAATGTGGTCCAAGGCAAGGTGAAAGGGTGGTAGTATGATACATGTGCCACCGTCCATGTCACCTATGACAAATCATTGTTCAAGACCTTTGAAGAGTCAAAGGGAAACCATGAGATACAAATGGGCAATGAGGGCAAATCCAAGGTACTTGGCAAAGGTACTATTGAAGTCTACTTCACCTCCGGCAAGAAAGTTACATTAGCGAATGTACTTTATGTTCCCGAAATGAGTAGAAACTTGGTAAGTGGTGATTTGTTTGGTAAGCCCGGCATTAAAGCCGTTTTTGAGTCCGGTAAACTTATACTTACCAAATCAAATGTATTCTTGGGAAAATGGTACTTTTGTGAGGGAATGGTTAAATTGTGCACCAATGATGTAACTTTCAATGTTATCAATAAAAATGCTAATTCCGCCTACATTATTGAGTATGATTCTTTATTTTTGTGGCGTCTTAGACTATCGTATATAGGTTTTTCTACCATGAAAAGAGTAGTAAAATGTGGTATGATTGCATGCAATATTAAAAACAATGGTAAATATGAAACATGTGTTAAGGCGAAAATGATTAAGAAATCATTTCCTAGTGTAGAAAGATCATCTAATTTACTAGATTTAATCCATAGTGATCTTTGTGAATTAAATGGTGTTTTAACTAGAGGTGGTAAAAGGTATTTTTTTACTTTTATAGATGATTTTAGTAGATATACCTATGTGTTTCTTTTAAAGCATAAATATGAAACTTTTGATGCTTTTAAATTGTATAAATTAGAAGTTGAAAATCAACTAAATAAAAAGATTAAGGTGCTAAGAAGTGATAGAGGAGGAGAGTACTTCTCTAATGAATTCAATACATTTTGTGAAGAAAATGGTATAATTCATGAGTGCACTGCACCTTATACACCACAACACAATGGAGTTGCCGAAAGGAAAAATAGGACTTATCTAGAGATGATAAATTCTATGTTGGTGTTTTCTAAGTTGAACTTCAACTTATGGGGTGAAGCGCTTTTAACCGCTTGTCACATTCTTAATCGAATACCGATGAAGAAAAATGAGATATCTCCATATGAGTTATGGAAAGGAAGAAAACCCAACATAGGGTACTTCAAAGTATGGGGGTGTCTTGCATATTGCAAGAAAAACGAACCTAATAGAACAAAGTTAGGTTCAAGAGCCATAAAGTGTGTTTTTGTTGGTTATGCCAACAATAGTAAAGCTTATAGGCTATTAGACTTAGAGTCTAATGTTGTGATTGAATCTAGAGAAGTTGAATTTTTTGAGAATATGTTATGTGACAACAATTCTCAAGCTTCAACATCTCTAAAGGAGAATTTGTTATATGAGAACAATTCTCAAGCTTCTACATCCAAAGTTGATTCTCAATAGGAGAATTCTCAAAAGGATGTAAAGCAACCCTTTGAACCTAGAAGAAGTCAAAGGCTTAAAAATCATAAAAGTCTAGTAGTGGATGAGATAGATTCTCAACGAATTTCATTCTACATGGTAGAAGGAAATAGAGAGGAAGTCATTAGGAAAATTCCTATTGTACTTCTCGTTGAGGATGATCCTAAGACTTATAGAGAAGTTATGCAATCGAGAGATAGTGCATTTTGGAAAGAAGCCATCAATGATGAGATGGATTCCATTCTTTCCAATAACACTTGGGAATTGGTAGACCTCCCACCGGGGTCTAAGCCAATTGGGTGTAAGTGGGTATTTAGGAGAAAATACCACACTGACGACACTATCCAAACCTTTAAAGCTAGATTAGTAGGTAAAGGGTTTAGGAAAAAAGAGGGTATCGATTATTTCGATACCTATGCGCCTGTTGCAAGAACAACTTCTATAAGAATTTTGTTCGCTTTAGCTTCTATACACAACTTGTATGTTCATCAAATGGATGTCAAAACGACATTCCTTAATGACGACCTCAATGAGGAGGTCTATATGGAACAATCCGAAGGGTTTGTCCTACCAAAATATGAACATAAAGTTTGCAGACTTGTAAAATCCTTATATGGATTGAAACAACCTCCTAAGCAATGGCATGAGAAATTTGATCAAGCCATCATGTCTAATGGGTTTAGACATAACAATGGAGACAAGTGTTTGTATTCCAAAACTTGTAAGGGATATATGATCATTGTTTGCTTATATGTGGATGACATGCTTATTCTAAGTAATAGCATGAAAGGGATAGAAGAAACGAAGAGGTTTCTATCATCAACCTTCAAGATGAAAGATCTTGGAGAAGTTGATACCATACTCGGTATCAAAGTAAAGAAACATAGTGGGGGTTTTGCGTTAGGGAAAGCCCACTATGTTGAGAAAGTATTGAACAAATTTAACCATCTCAAGGTTAAATATTCCAATACCCCATTCGATCATAGTGTAAAACTAGAAAAGAATGAAGGAAGAGCGGTGGCTCAATTGGAGTATGCTAGTGCTATAGGGAGTCTACTGTACGCTGCCCAGTGTACTAGACCTGATATAGCATTTGCGGTAAGTAAACTTAGTAGGTTTACAAGTAATCCAAGTGTGGATCACTGGAAGGAAATTGGAAGAGTCCTAGGTTATCTCAAGAAAACCAAAGGACTAAGCCTTCACTACTCCAAATTTCCTTCGATATTAGAAGGATATACAGATGCAAGTTGGATATCCAATCTTGGGGACAACTTGTCCACAACTGGTTGGGTATTTACACTTGGTGGATGTGCAATTTCTTGGGGTTCCAAGAAACAAACTTGTATATCTCATTCCACTATGGAAGCAGAATTCATAGCTCTAGCTGCTACCGGCAAAGAGGCTGAATGGTTAAGGGATCTGTTGATAGAGATTCCCCTAATCAAAGAGAATGTATCTACTATATCGATACATTGTGATAGCCAAGCGACATTGGCTAGAGCATACAGCGGAGTGTATAATGAGAAGTCTAGACACATTAGTCTAAGACATGGATATGTAAGAGAATTGATTCAAAGAGGAGTCATCTCAATATCCTATGTGAGAACAAGTGAAAATCTGACGGATCCTTTCACTAAGCCACTAACGAGGGATTTAGTGGCTGCATCATCTCGAGGGATGGGACTTAAACTCCCTAAAGAGATTCATGATTGATGGTAACCTATCTTAGCACTAATTATTCAACTAGTGTTAGGTTCAAAAGGTAATAACAAGTCAATCAAGTGAATATTAGTTGTACTCAAAACAAGTCCCATCTGAGATATTGAGTACTTGTGTGTTACCAAGTGGAGGGTTAAAACCGAAAGATTTTTTAATAGAATTCAGTCTTGTAAAGACAAGTATTTTTTGTAACAAAATACTGTAAGAATTCTACCTATATGGACCTAGGGGTGGTGCCGCCTCTCATGAGAATTGGGAGTACTCTCAAGAACGTCCATGAATGGAAAGTGCACATGGCCATTAACGGTGCAAAGCGAGACATAGAGGTCTCAAGTGAACATCGCAAAGGTGTGTGTGTTATCACCGATTTGTTATCATGAAAAGATGGTTCAATGCCTAGTGCAACCAAATTTTCGACAAATTTTGTGATAATTACACTATAGTAAAGTTCAAGTTGAAAAACACTTTGCTTTATGCACTAATGCAATGACTCCTATAAGAGAGAGTTCTTATTTAATCAAGTGGGGGATATGTTATATTTTAAAATATAATTATTGATTAAATAAGTGTTACAATAGATAATTATTTAATCTAGTGGGGGAATGTTATATTATTTTATAATATAATGTAATATTATATTATATTATAATATAATATTTTAGATTAAATAAATGTGACAAAGAGTGTCACATATTGTAACATATAATAGAGAGTTACAATATTTAGATATATGAGATATATCCAAATAATGTAACATATTTGGTGTTACAAATTTGTAACTTCCAAATATTACATTTTATTGTGTAAATTTGTTGTTACACAATATTGAGATGAATTTCATAAAGCCATATGTGATATGGCTGTTAGAGATATGATTTTAACCCCAATAATGTGTTTTGAGAGTTACAAAATCATTTGGGAGGGTTTGGAACCGTTTGGAAAAACAACACATTTTTTAGTGCTGAAAATGGTCGGTGGCCGCGGCCTGTGAGACAGAGGCTAGTGGCTGCGACCACAGGCAAAAAACTGACCAATTTTTCAGTTTTTTCAATCTTTGTTGAACGGCTCAAAAAACCCAAATAACTCCCAAATCTCTTTTTTAATTCCATATTAATCCAATTAAACATTGGTAACAGCCATGGGAGTTGGTGGAATTTGAAATTCAAAGGGTGTCTCTAAACTCTATAAATAGGAGCCTATAGCTCACTTGTAAGACACAACATTTCTATCAATTATAGCACTTGGCTAGAAACACCTTGAGGCTTGATAATTCCAGAAAGCATTTCCTATAATCTGTGAGAGATCCCTTAGTGCTTGAGTTAGGGGGAAATAAGCTTTTGGACAAAGGTTTCAAACCTTGTTCAAGTTGGTGATCCCCAACACTCTTCACTTTGGTAGTGTGAGTGAAAGTTGTTTATCTTTTGTATCTTGTTCCTTTCTTTCATTCTATTGCTTTTCTTTATATTGTTCTTCTCTATTTACTTGTATTTCTTATTCAAGAATTGTAATCTTTTCTTTTCTTTTCTTTTGTTTCAAACACTTTACTTTATTTGTAACATTTTGCTTATAGTTGTATTTTACTATTCTCTTCTTCTTCATCATTTTCTTCATTTTCTTTGTTTATTTGTAATTTTCAGTTATAGAGTTGTAACTCTTTTTAATCAATCATTATTTATTTGTAATATATTGCATAGAGTTGTAATTTATTATTATTTCCATTGAGACAAAATACATATTTTCCTAACATCTATGCCCACATCCTCTCAGCCCGAGTCATCTGCCATTGCCATGGGTCCTTCTAGTACTGCCCAACCATCTGTCTCAGCAACTCAGGGGGAGTTTATTATGCCTCTGGGCACCAAGAAGTGCTACAAGAAGAAGAAGACTTCTTCCACCAAGTAGTTGGGTTTCTACATTAGCATGCCCTCTGAACACTGAGGAGGGGGGGAGGAGGAGGTTATTTTAGATTATCTTTTGTTATCTAACCTTGTTCCATTGTTCTTTAGTCTCTTGAACTAATCTTTTGTCCTGTTGTTTTTTAATATTTTCATGTTAATATCTTGTTGTATTTTGAGCAGGTGGACTTCCTCTTGTTACTTTTGATTTAGCATTCTAATCAATATATTTAGTTGCTATGTTCTCGTCTGTTGGTTACTATCGTTATTTGATGTGTGTTCTAAATTTTAAATCACACGCTCATTGTTCATATGCATGCCAAAGGGGGAGTTTGTAAGTGTAAATATTTTCCATGCTTTGAGCCTCATGTTTAAACATTGTTTTCATGTTATAACACTAAAAGTCCAGCAGCACGTGATTTCTAATTCAACACATGTTTTATGTTAGGAAAATATATATTGCTTCAATGGAAATGGTAAAAAGACCTTACAACTCTAAGCAAAATAACAAATAAACAAGATTGATTAAATAATGTTACAACTCCATGACTGAAAATACAAGTAAATATAGAAGAAGAATAAGAAGAAGTAGAAGAAGAGAATAGAAAATTACAACTCTAAACAAAAGATACAAAAAAAGAAATAGTGTTTGTAACAAAAGAAATGAAAGGATTACAACTCTAAACAAGAAATACAAGTAAATATATAAGAAGATGAAAAGCAATAGAATAAAAGGAAAGAAGAATAACAATAAAGAAAGAACTCTCACTCAAACAACTAAAGTGAAAAGTGGTTGGGATCACCAACTTGAACAAGGTTTGAAACATTTGTCCAAGAGCTTATTTCCCCCTAACTCATCAAGCACTAAGGGATCTCTCTCTATTTTGGAAATAACTTTATGGACTTATCAAGCCTCTAGGTATTTTCTAGCCAAGTGCTCTAATGGATAGAAAAATTGTGTCTTACAAGTGAGCAATAGGCTCCTATTTATAAAGTTTAGAGACACCCTTTGAATTTTAAATTCCACCAACCCCCATGACTGTTACCAATGATTAATTGGATGTTTATGAAATTAAAAATGAGATTTGAGAGTTATTTGTGTTTTTTGAGCCGTTAAAAAAAGTTGGAAAAACTGAAATTTTCGGTCAGTCAGCCACATTGGCCGCGCCCAGGAGTATTAGTGGTCGCGGCTACTGGTCTCTGTCCCCAAGGCCACGACCACCAACACCTCTGGCCGCGGCCATTGGCCAATTTCAGCACACAAAATTGTGTTGTTCTTCCAAACGGTTCCAATCTACTCCCAATTGATTTTGTAACCTCCAAACACATTATTGGAGTTAAAATCATATCTCTAACAGCCATTTCACTTATGGCTTTAAGAAATTCAACTAAAAATTGTATAACAAAAAATCTACACAATAATAGGCAATATTTGGAAGTTACAAATTTGTAACTGAATTTGTAACACCAAATATCGTAACTCTCTTTTATATGTTACAATATGTGACATTCTTTGTCACATTTATTTAATCTAAAATATTATATTATAAAATAATATAACATTTTGCTGAGCTGGCTTTCCTTTTTTGTGTCCTAGTATATATTCGTTTTGTTTGTGTTTACCCTACCTTTTTTAGAAGCTAAAAAGTGATTTCATCGAAAAACATTCTCTGCAAAGGTCTGAAGCATTCATTGCTTCATTGTTCATTGGCCCATGGCATTTTGGTGAAACTTCACCATTTATTTTGTGTTTTCTGGTTTAAAGCTTGAAGGAAGTTCAAGCTAACTTTCAAGGGAAGCTTGAGCAGAAGTTGGAGGGAGTCCAGCAGACCATAATACCAGCAGGAGGTTTGTTGCTTGAAGACTTTCACAAAAATAGAGAGTTGATTGCTTGTTTTGCAAAGCAATTTAAAAGAGAGTTTTGAATTATTTTTATTGCATTGTAACTTGTAATAACTTTGAGTATTTTTAGCGGATTCACTTCACCTCTCGACAAGGTTCCATGGAGTAGGTTGTGAGAAATCATGGCTAAACCATATAAAAATGAATGTGTCATTTTTATTTTTCTGCACCTTTACTTAAGCCAAATTTGATTTTTATGTGTTCATTAAAGTGGGTAAAACAGTAAGAGTAGTTAATCAACTTTCATATATAAAAAAAGTTATTATTATTATTTTAAAATAGGTAGTCAAATTTAATATTTAGCTAAAATACAATGATGAAGAAAGTGTTTTGCCAATGATATATTCATTTTCATATTAAGTGTATGCCTACTTATACAGCTCATTACTCAATCGTTATATCAATATTAATTCATCCCTAAATGATTACTTAAATTTTACATATTAGATCCTTACTTAATATTTATGACGAGTTTAGTAATTAGCCAAAACTAATATTGATATAATTTGTTATATTTTTTTAGCAACGGAAGTTACTGTTAAAAACTTTTTTATATACTTGTATATGTACATATACATGATTGGATTAATTTTTGTTATTCTTTTGACGATACAACTTAAACTTGGATCCTCCTTATTTGAAAAAAGTTGAGTGGAACAATTAAGTAGAGAGTACCATTTGATAATGCAAGTTAGAAATAAGAATATATTATAGCCCCTTCTTTGAAATTTCAATATTCTTATTTCTACAAATTTCACTATGATATCTCTCTAAATATTTCCCTTGAAGTCTTTTTTTCTTCTTCTTCTTCTTTATTTTAGCTTTATCAATATTTCTTAGCATGTAAATATTCTATATTGTTCTTATTAGATTATTTGCATGATAACTTATTCCATAAAAAATTCTAAACCGGTATGAGTTTTTTTTTAGTAGATTTTATGTGATTTTCATAATAATTTGTTGGAAACATTGATCTGACTAGAATTCACCAAGTCTTAATACAATTGCTACATCCAAAAAATATATATATATAATAATAACTTCTTTGAATCATAATATGAGATCATATGTAAACTTTTAAAGTACCTACGTAAATAATGTACGTAAGTAAACTCAAGTTTGTAATTGAAAATAATGTATTAAATTAAAATCAAGTTATACTAACTACAAAAATTCATAGAGAATGAATTATGAGTTCTCTTATCCATTTATACTAATTAGCAAAGTTCGAATCAATAAGTGACTTTATAACTATCATAATTGCTTTCCCCACTTATCTCACAGGTGTATAATTTCGACTACATGCTTGCCTTGGGTTACGCATGCTATAGAGATAGGAGTACGTTATGGCTCGATCAGTCAGCCGAACAAACCAACGCTCCTCCAAGATAAAATTGAAGACTAGTGTCTCACCAAACATTGAATTTGATCTAAAGCTTTCGTTTGGCTCACAAGTCAAACGTTACCATATATGTCTGCTAAAAATAAATAAATAAATTCAACGTTACCATATCTTGAACATAGCACACTTAATTTGTAAGGAACTTCTAAAGAACCGAATGTTTAGGCTACAAGTATGTATGATTTCTTAATATTTATTGAGGAAATCATACATTTTATGGCTTTTTATAAAAATTTGTACAAAGATATGACTTTTTTTATTAAAATTTTTAAGTTACAATTTTATTTTCTCGTATTTTTGTATAAATTGGTAATGAAGGCATAATTTTGTTATTAATTAAATTTTTTAAATTGGGAGGCTAATTTTTTCATTTCAATTTTATTCTTTTTACTTATTTTTTTAATCTTTTTTATTTTTTTTTATATTTATTTATTATTTGAAATATTTTTTAAATCGTTGTTTTTATAAAATTGAATTGTTTTTATTATATTATATTATATAACTATTTTTACGTTAAATTTTTAATTGATTGTTGTTTGAAGATCTTTTTTTTTATTGTATGTTTTTTTTTCTAAATCTAGTAAGGTAATTAATTGATTGATTGATTACAATATTTTTTTAGATCTAGGTTAAATAATAAGCCATCATTAGGGGTAATATGTTATCTTAAGAGGAGTAACCTGATATTTATCTCAAATTGGGTAAAAAAACATCAAATTTTAAGGAAAAAAGACATGGTCTCATCTTAAAAGCAATCATAAAAAGCAATTGTGAAAATTACAAAAAAAAATTGAAAAAAAGAAGCATAACACTTCATCAAAAAAAGAAGAAGAAGCTATATTTTTAGTAACATAGGTAATTAGTTACCTCAAAAAACCCAAAAATATACACATATATCAGAACATAAAGGGAACTAGTTACTTATCGTAGATCTAAACACTACAACAAATTCTACTTTTAATGACTTTCTATAATATCTTACACCATAAGTGTAAGACATTAAAAGTTAGGGGGTGTTTATAATGTCTTATGTTGGGAGTGTTGGAAACAGATTTTCCGAGTGCGTAACGGAATGCAATTTATGGCCCAAGTAGATTACAAAAATTCTATATATAAAACCATTTTATATTTACAATCCTGTGATTTATATATATTAATCTAATAGAAGAAGATTTACCTCTTGAAGTCTATCCAGTGTCATTGCTATCTTCTTGTATAATAAACGATCATCATATCCAAGCACGCAAGACTCACACCAAAGTCTTCTAGACCGTAATCTCAATACAACAAGGCGTGTGAGGGTACGTAGAGATTCAATAGGATAATTTAGGACTTCATTGATATCCTCAACACATAAGATTAATGAAGTTTGGGTAAAGAGAAGGGTTGAAAAACTTCTTTTCTCTATTTATTTTTCTCCCGGAGAAAACTCTCTCTTTCAGTCAGATTGAATATTACGATATGCATCTTATTTAGAGAAATATATTAATATATGTTTATATTAGTTATCTAGGATTTTATTAAACAATTTTAATTAATTCAATTAAAATAGATATTATCTATTCATATATTCAAAATATATTTAATTGAATTTAAATTGATTCAAAATCAATCTAAAAATCCAGATAAGATATCTAATTTATTTCAAGTCAGTAATCTAAATTTAAATTTTTAAATTTTAAATATTAAATTAATTTCTCAAACTAATTTAAAATAAGATGACATAACTAATTCAAAACTAGTTATTTTATTTAATTAATTAATAATTACGAAAATTACAATTAAATAAATAATAAATATATTTTCTATAATTATCTCATAATTACATATTTGCCCAAAAACTAACTTTCTTGACAAATGTACACATACTTGTTCTATTGCTACTTCTACCATGTACAATGTTTATAGAGTCGATCCAGGAACCTATGGACCTATAATTTCAAGCTCTAATAAATTTAGATTATTAATTAAAACTTGTTAATATAATAATCTTATTTATTAATCCCAATATTATTCTACTAAAAATATAAGATTGCACTCTTGTAATTATAGAGTTAGATTATTAAGTGTCCATTGATTTAATCATTTCATGCAATTCAATTCTCTAATAATTGGTTCATAATTAGAGCTGCTTAAATTACCGTTTTATCGCTCTAATTACCTCTTTATCCTTAAGTACCATAAATTCACTAGCAAACAGTTAATTTATAAACCTTTTATAAATTAGAGTCCTCAAACTGTTTAGTTTCATAATTAACACTTAAGGGAACCATTATTCAATCTTCAAAGAAGAAGGCTTGGATTACGTATCTGTATATTATGTCCCCAGGCATCTATACCAATGAGTCCCAAAACAAAAGATTTTAGCCTGATCATTCTGACAAACCCTAACGAGTGAATCAAATGACTCAAATGATATAAACAGGAGTTCATAATTGTTTATCCAAAAAACAGATGTGGATGACGTGGCAAGAATTTTCAACACGTGGCAGAGATGCTGCTCGCCTATCAACCAGAGATACTTCCATACGCGGGGTTCAAGTTTTATATACGACCAACCTGGTCGTATACTCTGTTTATTTAGGTATACATTTGTATAGTTGTAATGATAGCCGAGAATATCTCTTCATTATAACCTGAATATTCGTTTATTAAGGAAAGATATGATTGATTGACTCATGTAACCCCTCCTTGAGCCTATAAATATACAAGAAATAGCTCAAGGGGGGATCTTTTTTCGAATCTTCTTTTCTGATCTGAGAAAAAGAGAATTGTATTGCTATTATCCATCGTCTGTATTGTTCCTCCTTCTAAGGTTTGTGAAACTCAAGAACCCTAGTTCTTTGATCACACCTTTGAAGCTCAACATTAATAATAGCATCAAGTGGACGTAGGTCATTACTAATCTTTAGGGCCGAACCACTATAATTCTTGATGTTCTTTACTTTCCATTAGATTGTCTTTTCAAGCATCGTGTTATTTTCCTGTCGTATATTTGACTTCGCGTCGTTGGCTAATTTGAGGGTCAACATTCTGATCCTTTTCATTGAGAGCTTGTGAAAGAATCTAATGGCAAAAACATCCAAGAAGATCGGACAGGTTGCTGGCGCTACATCATCCCATCCTCCTCCCCCAAATGTGGCTGAGGACGAACCACATTTGGAGTTTGATGAGGAGGAGTTAGATTCTAAGACCCTGAAGGCAACACTGGGGGTGTTGCAGGATGAGTTGGCCAATCTGAGGGCTAATCAAGAAAATGCTGTCGAGATAATGGCGTCGTAGCAAAGAGAAATAGAGCACCAACGTCAGGAGCTGAGCGAGCGGCAGGCTAAGATGGACCGTCGACAGAGGGATGCCATGGCTGCCCTTAAAGCAGCCATCCAGGTGGCTAGGAATCAGGCTGTGCCAGCCTCCCAACCAGATCAGCCACCAAACGGGCCACCTCAAAGGGGTCCCAATCCTAGTCCTCCGCTCCAACCAGGAAGCCCCCAAAGGTCGGAGCACCAACATGTGGCTCAGGATGATGTCCCACCTAGGGATCCTGAGCAGCAGCCTCCATCGCAGGTTGGTCGAGGCATTCCCTCGTGCCCGAGGCAGAATAAAGCCAGGCAACTGCCCCGCAGCCCTAGACGCCTAGGGGATGAAGAGCCACATCCACCAAGCAGGGGGCAACGTCCTTCCGCCAACATGAGGAACTCAGAGACAGGCTCTGCGGTCAGGGGCCCCCCACGGCATAACAATGCACGGGGACCCACCGACAGCGCAGGCCTCCCCCTAACACTCGAGAAATGCCAGCCCAAGGAGGCAAAAAAGTGAATAGTCGGTCGCACCATAGTCAGCCATTATTCAGAGATGACCACGACTACAATGAAGCCGACTCCGGCAGAAGAAACGCTGGTCGAAGGAATGAAGAAAGAGGTGGAGGCAGGAGCCCCCCACCTAGAGAAGACCGACCAGCGGGCCATTATGCTGGGGGGCAGTCTAGGCAAAATAACGTCTTTAGTTGGCTCAGAGCTAGCGAGCAGCGGCGAAGAGATGATGATCTGAGGGACATACTTAACAACTGCCGAGAAAGGCACGATGAGTACATTCCCCTGGCACCAGAGGCCCCAACAATCCCAGAAGTTGTTCAGGCTCATATTGATGCCTTGAACCAGGCAATGCAGTAGCTGGTCAGGGGGCGAACATCCCACATTGAGTACGATCGGAGGAGAGGCACCCCCTTCGTACAAAGGATTGTTGTGGCTGAAACCCCCAGTAAGTTCAAGATGCCAACATTGCCAAATTTTGACGGGTATGGAGACCCGATATCTCACGTTAATAAGTTTGAGATACAAATGGATATACAAAAGGTATCAGAAGATGCCCGCTGCCGCACATTCCCAACAACACTGTCTGACACTACCCAGGAGTGGTTCTTTAAGTTCCCTCCTGCTAGTATAGTATCATGGGAAATGTTCGTAAAGGAGTTTTATGGACAGTTCTATGCGGGTCGTGTGCACCCCACTGAGGCGAACCAACTAGTCGAGATACGCCAGAAAGAGGGGGAGCCCTGAAGGAATATGTTCAATGCTTTATGCAAGCTGGAGCTGGAGCCAAGACTATGGGCGTTGAAGGTAATTTGATGGCCCTAACTGCTGGGGTTAGATGCCATTCACCCCTCTAGAGCAGCCTCAGAAAGAATGGGGTAAGAAGCACCCAAGAGTTCTTAGATCGAGCTGATCGGTACATCAAGCTCGAAGACGCAATTGCCAACGAAGGGAAATCACCAACAAAAGACAAGGGGCCTAAGGAAGAACCTACCAAAGCCGCCAATGGGTCCAAAAAACCCAATGGCAACGGCAAAGGTAATGGGAATGGCAATGGAAGAAATGGTGGGAAGCGGGCGAACAACAAACCCTCGACCTCCGAGAGTAAGCGCCCCAAAGGTAATCGGTATGAACCGAGATTCACTAACTACACTACCCTTGTTGAAAGCCGAGCTGAGGAATACCAGGCGACCAGCTCAAGCGTGCCCTACAAATGACCTGCACCTATAAGAAAAGATATCTCCAAGAGGGATGCAACAAAGTTCTGTCATTTTCACAACGATTATGGGCACGACACTAACGAGTGTAACCAGCTGAAGGACGAAATTGAGTTCCTGATAAGGCAAGGACATTTAAGAAGATTTGTATGAGCCATGGGAGGTTCTCAGCGAGAGGCTCAAGGTGGCAACGAGTCGGCGCCTGCACGCCAACGCTCGCCACCTTTACAGCCAGCTCCTGTGGCAGGACCACATCTTGCAGGAGATAGTGGGAAAGCGAGGGAACGATATGCTCGAACCCTACGCCACAACCAGGACATCGAGATGATGAGTGTTGAGGATCGTGCACCAAAAAAGGCTCGAACAGAGGAGGAACTGATTACCTTCTCTGACGACGACGCCCAGCACGTGCGATTCCCACACTCCGATCTGCTGGTCATGGACGTACAGATCTCAAACATGATGGTGAAAAGAGTGTTGGTCAATACAGGAAGTTCGGTCAACATCCTATACAAGTCTTTGCTGGAAAGGATGAAGTTGTCCGTGAGACCTGGAGCCATGCAACCAAACCATTTATGGTTTTTCAGGAGAAAGGCTCGCCCCAACAGGGTCGATTAGACTCCCAGTCACAGCAGGCACTGCACTTGCTAATAGGACATTACTCATTACTTTTATAGTAGTTGATTGTCCTTCGGCGTACAACGCTGTGATAGGGAGGCCAATTTTGGTCGACCTACGAGCCGTCACCTCCATATGGCATCTCGCTATGAAATTCCCAATGGACGCAGGGATAGGATGCGTATTGGGAAACTGGAGGGAAGCAAGGGAGTGCTACAACGCCTCGATCACCAAGGCGAAGAAGGGTGTATCGAGAGATGCCACCGGAAAGGAGTTGCAAATTGCGACTGATGTTCAGGCCCACTCGAGTGATAATCTCACCAAATAGGGTGTTTCCCAAAATGAGGATAGGGACTTAGATCCTCGCTTTGGGGATATTGAAGAAGAAGTGGGACCCATCGAGGACCTTGAAGAGGTCCAACTCGATGAGGAAAATCCGACCAGAGTTGTGAAAGTCGGTAAAAACTTAGAGACAACAACAAAACAAGCACTGGTGGAGTTCTTAAGGAGGAACCAGGAGGTCTTTGCCTGGTCACACAAAGACATGGTCGGGATAGATCCTGCAGTCATCAGCCATATCCTGAACATTGACAAAAGCTTTCCACGAGTGCAACAAAAAAGAAGGCTGCTCGACAAAGATAGATCAAATGCCTTGAAAGAGGAAGTCGAGAAGCTGAAGGAGAATGGGTTCATCAGGGTGGCGTTTTATCCATCGTGGGTCTCTAATCCCATACTAGTGCCCAAGCCGAATGGCAAGTGGCGTACGTGCATGGATTTTACAGACCTAAATAAAGCCTGCCCCAAAGATTGTTTCCCACTCCCAAGGATCGACCAGCTGGTCGATGCCACTGCAGAGCATGAGATCATCTCATTCATGAATGCATACTCTGGGTATAATCAAATCAGTATGCATCCCCCTGATGAGGATCACACTAGCTTTCGGATTGATACAGGGCTCTACTGTTACAAGGTCATGCCCTTCGATTTGAAAAACGCTGGTGCGACTTACCAGAGGCTCGTCAACCACATGTTCAAGGAGTTGATCGGCACAAACATGGAGGTTTACGTCGAGGACATGCTGGTCAAGTCGAAGAAAGCAGAAGGGCATGTAAGGGATTTGTAGGAATGCTTCAGCGTCCTGAACAAATATCGGATGAAGTTAAATCCCCTTAAATGCTCCTTCGGAGTAGGATCAGGGAAGTTCTTGGGATTTATAGTTAACTCAAGAGGAATTGAAGCCAATCCCGAGAAAATTAAAGCCTTGATCGAGATGAAATCGCCAGTAAAGATTAAAGATGTTCAAAGCCTGACCGGGAGGATTGCTGCTCTCAGTAGATTCATTTCGAAATCGACAGACAAGTGTGTTCCATTTTTCAATCTACTAAGAGGCAATAAGAAATTTGAATGGGCAGATGAGTGCAAACAGGCCTTTCAAGCACTAAAAACACATATGGCGCAACCACCCATCCTGTCAAAGCCGGTCGATAAAGAAACTTTGTTCATCAACCTGCCAATCACGGAATACACTGCTAGTGCTATTTTAGTAAGAGAAGAAGAAGGCGTGTAGAAGGCTGTCTACTACGTGAGCAAAAGGCTGATTGGAGCAGAACAGTGGTACCCGCCCATCGAGAAACTAGCCTATTGCCTATTTTTGGCGTCTAGGAAGCTGCAGCCTTACTTCCAAGCTCATCCAATTATGGTTTTGACCGACCAGCCTCTTCGACAAGTCCTGCAAAAGCCAGAGGCTGTGGGTCGATTACTAAAGTGGGCAGTCGAACTCGGACAGTTTGACATATCTTACTTGCTGCGAACAGCGATAAAAGGACAAGCCTTGGCTGACTTCATCGTGGAATTCACAGAGCTCATGAGTGGCAAGCAGACTGAAGAGCCCAGCAAGCCTGAGAGTCAAATCCAAGCACCCACGTGGAAATTGTTTACGGATGGTTCTTCTAACGAGTCCCACATTGGGGCAGGAGTAATACTGATAATGCCAGAAGGGCATCGATTTCACTGTGCAATCATATTTGACTTCACTGCTTCTAACAATGAATCCGAGTATGAAGCACTACTCGTTGGATTACGGTTAGCCAAGGATATGAACATAAAAGTTCTTGACATCTATAGTGATTCTCAGCTGGTGGTGAATCAGGTCCTGGGAGAGTACCAGGCGTGAGGTTTAAAGATGGTCGCCTATCTAAACAAAACTAAGGATCTATTAGCCCAGTTCGACAAGTATAGTCTCCAGGAAGTGCCTCGCGATCAAAATTCCAACGCGGACGCTTTGGCAAAATTGGCAAGTGCGAAGGATGCTGATACTTTGAACATAGTGCCAGTCAAGCGACTATCTATACCGAGCATCCAAACAACAGAGACCATTCTGGTAATCCAGATGGCGGACACGTGGATGGCACCATATGTAAAGTATCTATCGAACGGCGTGTTACCAACGGACAGAAACAAAGCTAGGACCCTTCAGCAGCAAGCTACTAGGTATATCCTGGTCGATGGAATCCTGTACCGGAGGGGATACTCAATGCCACTCCTCAGATGTATTACAAAGGAGAAGGCCAAAGAGTTGATGAAAGAGGTGCACGAAGGTTTTTGCGGAGACCACGCTGGGGGGCAAAGTTTGTCAAAAAAGATCCTAAGGCAAGGATATTTCTGGCCAACGATGAATGAAGACTCGATGGAATACGTGCGGAAGTGTGATAAATGCCAGAGATTCTCCAAAATCCCACAAGCAGCCCCTAATGAGTTTAAACAAATGCAAAGCCCGTGGCCATTTGCAGTTTGGGGTATCGACCTTATCGGATCTTTGCCCACAGGAAAAGGCGGTGTCAAATATGCGGTGGTTGTCGTCGACTACTTCATCAAATGGGCCAAAGCTGAACCGCTGGCAACCATAACGACCAAGAAGGTGCTAGATTTTGTGATCAAAAATATTATTTGTCGCTATGAATTGCCAAGGAAGATCATCTCGGATAAACCGTGAATAAATCACTATCAAACTGCGCAAGTATTACCAATAAAAAATTCTTCTTAAAGAATTGGCTTGTATTAATTTTACTTTTTACAAGTTTTGAAAAAGGGTTGGTCATTTTATGTGACTAATCGCTTATAAATGTAAGATCTTATTGATCACTCGTACAGGCATGTTTAGCCCATTTATTACGAGAAATATAAGGGACTGTGTGCAGCCAATCATTTCTTGCCAATTATTGTATTTATTACAAGTATTTGCTCATTACATGTGTTGTTTTGCTATATTATAATTCCAATTATATTGCTACAAGCAGTAATGTTCGAACAGGTTCTGGTCAAGGCAAGTGACCAAGGACCTAAAGCTCCTCGATCACTTGGGGGGCATATAAGGTACAAGTAAGCAAAGCATATCATTAAAAGGTATGTAAACACATGAGCAAAATAAGTGAAAGCATGCTAAGGTACTTAGAGTATTTTTCAAATTTTATATTTTGATAAATCAATCCAAAGTGCTATGCTAAGTTCGGTCATGCGAACGGATATTATAATAAAATAAAATGTGTTATCATATCAAAAACGAATTACTTTACACTGCGAGCACTACTGCTCGGGTGTAATTGTCTGATAAAAGGGAAATAGCTGCCCATGAAGCAATAAAAAATATATTGTCTTTACACCACGATCCGTAGGTCGTGCAATTAAAAAGATAAAAAATAAAAACAGAAAAAAGACTAAGGGACTGGAGGATCTTGGGGAGCATCCTGGTTGACCACTTCTTCAGCATCAGCTTCTCTTCCGTCCATCCCAGTGGCCAGCGAGCTCTCAAGGGAAGCAGGAATCCTTGCTCTTTCTTCTTTTGCCAGTCGAGCAGCACAGCGAGCGAGTTCAGCATTTCTTGCATTCTCAGGAAGGTAATTGAAGTTGGCACCTTGGTTGTGCTTCCAGAAATCATAGAAGCATCGAAGTGTGGCATTCTTGTACCTTTCCAAATTGCTGGCATTGGCTTTTTCAAGCTCTTCGATCCGACCCTCCAAGGTTGTAGTCTCTTGTCTACTCGCAGTCAAGTCCTCCTCAAGCTTTTTAGCCGCGCGATAATTGACGCGGTTAGACTCCTTGAACTGGTCCCTCTGCTCGGTGGCTTTGTCCAAAGAATTTTGCTTCTCTCTCAACTCCTCAGCCAGTTTATTCTTCTCCTCGAGCACCGCTGCAAGCTGTTCGGCATATTTCGCTTCGGCAACTTTGAGTTCATCAGCGTGCCGTTGCTCCAAAGATTTTGCCTATTCGGTAACAGCACCCAAGCGGAGATGGCTGGCAGTAAGGGTCAGCATTGCCTGCGATCAGAGCAAAGGTTAGAGTAGCTGTAGAATATAGAAGGGCTGTCTCCACAGAAAAAGATGACTTACACTGGCAAACTCGTTCAAGGCGTGATTTAAGATCTGATCGATGTCCATCGTCTCCATCCCATCCATTGCCTCTCAACATCGTTCGTGCTTCAAAATCTTGACCACTTTGTCTTTGACCAATCTTAGGGCACGACTCGGTATGTCGCCGCCTGTGGAAGAAGGATTGGCCTGCTGAGTTTGGTCGGTTGGGGCCAGTGGAGATGGTGTCGACCCAGCCGGAGCAGGGGGAGTTTGCTGCACATGAGGAGAAGGTGGTGGAGTTGCGTTGGCTGAGGGTCCGTCCTCCGGGACGTCTGCAGTGCGAGGCTTCTTAGCCTGAGGCGCTTTACTGCTTTCCTCTTACTTGTTTTCTTTCTGCTCGAGGGAGCCGCAGGAGCCTCAGGGGCGCTATAAATGTCGAACACGTTCTTGGAGTCCATGTCTGGAAAATAAGCAAATAGTCGAACAATGAGATAGCATAAATGACTAAGTATATTACATCAGGAAAAGAAATAAAGAAAGATTGCAAAGTCAAATACCTGAGCTATTATTACTGGTCGCTATACTATAGACTTTATTAGTCACACACTCACTCTCTGACATGAAGAAGTCTGGACCTAAATTTTGAGCATATTTAAAATTGTCGTCCTCGTCAAATAGGTGACAAGGAATTGGCAAGCTATCTAAACGTGAAATAATTGTACCATTCTCGTCTGAAGACTCGTCCAAGTGTTCGACAGGCTCGATGGCCTTCTTTTTCCCCTTCCCCAAGGGGGCAGAGGGCCTCTCTGCTGGAGGAGTGCCAACTGGTTCCCTGATTGTGACCCCAGTTTGTATCCTTCGTGGAAGTGACGCTGGTGGTTGCTGCTCGGGTTCCTCCTCGACCGTGGCACTCCCTGCTGTTGACTCTCTCACATCCTGGTGAGGGGCCAAAAGGCCAACCAGCCTAAGGTTAGCCTTTGTGACCAGAGCCTTGACGCTTTTCTCCACGTCCGTCATGCCGGCCAAGAGGGCTGACCTTAACTCCATGTCTGGAGTAGGTTCTGGTCGCAACCATGGGCCTGAAAAGGGTAAAATATTATAAGGAAGTGCAGAGAAAAAATTGAAGAAGAACTAACGACCAGTGGAACAGAGACATTACCTCCTCGGGTGAAGGCCAGGTTGTTCGCGACCATATCGGTCGTAAGGAAATACTCCTGATGGTATTTCCCCACGTTCGATATATGTGTTGTGTCACTCAGGAAGGTTCTCCCTGTTTCCTGGTGACAGAAATGGAAGAACCCCGTACATTCCTGCTTAGGGTTAGACTTGAGGTCAAACAGGTAATTGACCTCATGAGGTGAAGGTACGGGCCATTGTTTGTGACTATAAAGGATATAGACTACAACGAGCATTCTATATCCATTAGGATTTATTTGGAAAGGGGCAACTCCAAAATAGTTGGCCACCCCTTGGAAGAAGGAATGAAGATGCAAGGTAGCCCTTGCCTCAATATGGAACCTCGACCAGGCGCTGAAGGCACCTCCGGGCAAGTTCGCCCATTGATCTTGGTTAGGTCAAATTAATGTTACCCCTGTGAGTCCATACTTCTTGATATAGTTGGCGATCATCCTGATCGTCGCTCGGCTCTTAGGTACTACATACCATTCAACATCTGGTTGAAGAACATGACAAGGCCGGGCTCGGGTTTGAATAACAGGCTCGGGGGCGTTTCTCTCTCGACCACTGGTCGAGGGAGTCCCAGCCTACGAATCAGGCTGGGTAGAAGGAAGTGGGGTTTTCTTCTTTTGGGCAGTGGACTTAACTCTACCCATATTTACAGGAGTTGACTGAGGTCTTTGAGGTGAGGCTCGAGAGAAGGGGATCTCCTGGATTCGTTGCGATGGTTGCTCTTCGTCCTCAAGCAGTTGTGCAAGTAGATCGTTGTCGATAGGCCTCTCACCCCCCCCCCCCCCCCCCACAGATCTTGCATTAAAAGCTGCGAATAGAAAAAAGGGGAGGTGAGAACAAATGGCCTATAAAGGGGGTTAGAATAATGTTGCTCGTGTATAAAAGTTTAACTTTTATATGACCAGCAGCATTCTAACAAAAACACAAGGTTTTATACGAGCAGTTTAAAAAATGGATAAAAAACACAAGGTTTTATACGAGCAGTTTAAAAAGTTTTACGCCCTAAACTTACAATCTTGACTATCAAACTGGCTCCTAACTCCTACATAGCAAAACTACGCTACCCTATCAAGCATCAATCGGTATACACATAATCCTCATGCATTTCTACCCAAGAACATGAAAAATTTCAGAACTCAAAACAAGCATATAACAGTATGCGTGGCATGACAGAGAGCATGAAAGTTGAAGAAATTTACCTAGACGAAGATTGGAGGTTCTGAAATGAAGTAACTTTGGGCGTGCGAACAGAGGATCTTTAGAATAAGCGACGGATGATCTTCAAAGTTTGTGAGCTCTAGGTTGAAGTTCTTGAGGGTTCTTGGCAAGAAAATGGCAAGTAAAAAGTAAAAAGGTAAATTTGGGGATTATTTATAATGGCTGAAATGTGATAAAAAAAGGGTAATCATGAGTTACCTTTTTCAAGGCATGGGGAAGTGTAATAGCCGTCAGAAGGGTTACTTGGAAACCGAAAAGGCATGATTGGACGTGATTAGGTCACCTTTTTCGAAGAAGCACGAGTGACTCTGACAGATTTCGTGGGTATTCGAAAGGCCAGTTCCCTAAGTTTACTTATTGCTGGTCGCAATAAATAAACTTGGGGGGCAAAAGTTTATCCAAAAAATAGCTGTGGATGACGTGGCAAGAATTTTCAACACATGGCAGAGATGCTACTCACCTATCGACCAGAGATACTTCCATACGCGGGGTTCAAGTTTTATATACAACCAGCCTGGTCGTATACTCCGTTTATTTAGGTATAAATTTGTATAGTTGTAGTGATATTCGAGAATATCTCTTCATTATAACCTGAATATCCATTTATTAAGGAAAGATATGATTGATTGACTCATGTAACCCTCCTTGAGCCTATAAATATACAAGAAATAGCTCAAGGGGGGATCTTTTTCGAATCTTCTTTTCTGATCTGAGAAAAAGAGAATTGTATTGCTATTATCCATCATCTGTATTGTTCCTCCTTCTAAGGTTTGTGAAACTCAAGAACCCTAGTTCTTTGATCACACCTTTGAAGCTCAACATTAATAATAGCATCAAGTGGACGTAGGTCATTACTAATCTTTGGGGTCAAACCACTATAAGTCTTGGTGTTCTTTACTTTCCATTAGATTGTCTTTTCAAGCATTGTGCTATTTTCCTGTCGTATATTTGACTCGGCGTCGTTGGCTAATTTGAGGGTCAACAATAATAACTTCAGGATTTCGATCGATCTGCATATGATCATCAAGTGGTGTGATTATAACTCTTTATGGTAAACAGTATTTTAATAAAGAGTTAAATACATATCCGGTCTAGTCCTATACAATCTTATTGTATAAAGCACCTCCACTAAGATGTTCTACTACACTAGTGATCCGGATATAATCAAATATATTCATAATACTAGTAGACCGTATCAGTAGTGTCTAATTAAAGATTCCATAACTTTAGTGTAAAACGAATTATTTAATTCATTATCTATAATCTTAATCATCTCTTAAATAATGAATTACTTGTATTGTTGTAAGGACGCTATGCCCAACATGGAGACATTGAAAGTTTTTGTTAATCGCTAAAATTGTAAGTCATTAAAACTATGGGGAGACGATGCAAACTGGGAGTCTACCACATATCAAGCAGAGACATCTAACGTCTCCCATGGGAAGACGTGAGAGGTTTTTCACGTCTCCCAATGAGAGACATCATATGTATTAAAAAAATTAATATTATATTATAATATTATTAAACTTTTAATACTAACTTTTTTTTAAAAAAAAATAGGCTTAAGAATCATTTCCCCCGACCCTCTCTCTTTCATTCTTTCTCACTTCCCTCTCTCTAACTTTCTTTTCTAATCCTAGTTGTCTCTCTCCTTTCCCTTCCCATCTCTCATTCTCTCAAACTTATATGCCTCTATATCTCTCTGTTATCTTTGTTCTTGCAAGCTCACAGCAATGGAGGCGGCAGGCTCACGACGATGGAGGCGACAGGCTCATGGCGATGGAGATGAAGAGCTTCTAAAAGTTTCTCTGTTCTCTTTAATCTTGCAAGTCGACGACGATGGGGATGCGATGATGGACGTGGCAATGGGCTCGCGACGATGGAGGTGATGATGGGATTTGTTTGTTCTTTTTGTTCTTGAAGGCTTTGACAGAACAGTCCCACTCAAGGTCTTGATGCAAGGTTTTGGTGGTTCTAAAAATATCTCTATTCTTTTGTTATATTTGTTCTTGGTTAAGGATGAGTGATGAGTGATTTGTAATTTTAGATTTTGGGTTTGGATCTAGATTAGGGATGGGATGACTCTTGAATTTGAACAAATAGTTTTGTATTTTGTGTTAATCTTGTGTTATTTGTTATTGGATTAATTCGTGGTATTTTTTGTATCAATCTCTATTTCTATTGTTTTATTGAAAATTGGAATAATTTTATTATGAATTTTATTATTTATCAAATTCTAATTCAAATATATTAATATATATTAAAAAAGAGGAATTTAATATTACAAATATAAATATATATTTCAAATATATTAATAATACAAATATATATTATTTAAAAATTAAAAAAACTAAACATCTATAACGTCTCCCCTAGGGAGACGTGAGATGTCTATCGCGTCTCCCTAGGGGAGACGTTATAGCCCCACTGTTTTGAAAACCTATAATGTCTCTCATGTGGAGACATTAAAATTCTCTTATGTCTCCATATGGGAGACGTTAAATCTATACTTACAATGACTCGACTTACAATGTCTCCCTTTATGGGAGACATGGTAGACTTTTATTGTCTCCCAAATAGAGTCATAAAACTTCAATTTTATTGTAGTGGAAGATAGAAAAAAAAAACGCCTGATCTGAAAGGAAAAAAAAAGCAATCGAGATTTGATTTGAAACATAAGAAGAAGAAACTATATTTGCAATTATTGAGAATTTATGGCTCACAATAGCATATATCAACAATGATTAAAGGAATTAATTCAATATTACAAACACTAGAGACTAATCAAGAAACATTTTCAAAACATAAATGTAAATCTTGATATTAAAGAACCATATTAAAAGTATGAAATCAAATCTTGATGATCAAAGATTAAGTAATTGAAAAATTATAACATGAATTTAGAAACATTTAATTACAATATAACAATAGACTTAATGGATGAAAACACAAATTATAGTAAGAGGAAGAAATGACCTTGTGAAAACCCTAGTTACATAAAATCATAATTTAACAATGGAGATGGCAAGAGGGCTTGACACAATAAGAATTGTTGTCCAAAAACCTCTATTCCTCGCCTCCCATAAGAGATTGCTTAAAGCTAATACAATGGTGGAATGAGATTGGGATTAACAAGTCTTGGTCTTCAAATAAGTCAAGCTTTCTTGATGAAGTTCTTGGAAACAAAATAGTAATCTTGATGAGTTAGAGCGAAAGAGAGAGGGTTTTGAGAGAGAGAGGGAGTGGAGAGTGGAGACGACCCACGTGGTTCATCGCCTATCTAAGCTTTCATTAGACGATGCAGCTCCCCTTCCACTGAATTTTCACCTCATACATCGACTTAAAACACCTCCAAAAAATTTCGGTACTCTTATATACTTCTGTTGATGCGGTTTTTTGCCAACATGGGATTAAGAAATCATATTAGAGAGATTAGGCTTATTGATAAATCGTAAATATAAACTCACAAAATTTAAACGTGGTTCAGTGGTTAAAAATCCACCTAGTCCACGAGTCACTCTTATTCTTGTTTAGGAACCTTTGATGAGATTGTTTATGAAAATTTCAGCAGGGTTTTAGCATACAAGATGTCGATCCCTTTTACTGTCAATCTCCCTTGTATTTATAGGGAATTGTGATGGACAATATTGGGCAACCATACAATAAATGGTAACATACAGAATTGGGTAACTTCCTAAATAAATGGGTGTGTAAATTCCCTAATTAAGCTTATGGAAGTTTATATTGATCAATAAATTGATATAACAATCATACACACTTATTGCGCATATTGGGCATCCGAGTCTGTTGGGATTCTTCCATATGCGCGCTCTTGATCCACCTCGAGCTAGATACCACTCTCAAACTGGGTACAATTGGAGCAGGACGGCATGACTTAGATAAGGCTCGGGCTTGATGAGGGTGATCTAGATACTAGACACCTTGATCTCTGTCATTGACATTTCAAACAATCTGGAGGATCCTGGACTGTCTAAAACTCAGTGACACAGACTCAAGTTGTTTGGTCTGGAGTTAGCGAAACATCTCTAAAGTCTTGCAACCTTTATTTATTAAGTGATAATTGTACCCTGATCAAGATAGTTGGGCTCGTGTTTTTAGGGTACAAGATTTGCCCCCAAGTCCAGCTTGTGCAAGACGTCACTTCTAACACGCACAGCAGGGCTTTTCGACTTTTGCTGTGGGAAAACGTGTTCACCCATTCACTCGATAACGGGACACGTGTCCACATGTTATATGTGTCTATTTGGGTTTCGAGTACTGTGACAGTTGTATTGTCAACGTTTTGCTGCCGTTTGATTTATTTAATTCTGACCCTCGGATCTCAACCTGCATTAATCGTGCGGCCCAGATTTGTCCCCAAATTTAACGAATAAATAGGAGAACAAAACTTAGCATTCACCACATTTTCATTCGAATTATCCTTCTTTCTCTCCAAAAATTCTCAGAAACCCTCTAACTTTCTTTCCTCTCAGAAATCCCATCAACAGTTACCTCCCAGATTTTATGGCATCTTCGTTGTTCTTTGTCCTTTTACAACCTCGATCAAGAACCAATTCGTAAGTACACCTTTACTCTGGTTTAAATTTCTTCTTACTCATTTTTTGACAAGTTTATGAAATTTTCCAGTGTGTTTTTGCCTTATTTTGGTTATGCACGAGTTCAGTTTGGGTTATACTAGGCTAAAACAAATAGGTTTAGAAATGATTAAATTAAGCGCCAAAAAAAAAAAAGAGGTAATTTTTCTTGGTTTTTCTTGGTTTAGAGGTTAAATGTATCAATCTTTAGACTGGAGGGTGAAGGTTTTAGGCTCAAATTCAGGTAGCTTAAGGGACACGGTACTAGAGTGGTTTTGCATTAAACTACTTTTCGAAACCACTATGTCTGACACACGAATTCTGATGTTTTATTACCTTCCCGAGATTAAGGCGCATGATTTATGGGAACACATGAGGCCACACATCAGGGTATTAATCCTGAACTTAGCCCGTAGATACTTTAGGTCGAGTAGTAGAGCCTTAGAATCTTAGATCACCTTTTTTTTTCATTATTAGAACTAGGTCACATCCCTAGGTCGTCTTCAATGAGTCATTTTTTATTCAGGCAAACTAAAAACAATCATCATGGCCTTTCAAAAGAAAAAGACCGTGGGAGGCTCCTCTTCTCAAAGTAAGGATAAACAGGCTACCTCCGAGACCCCCATCCCTCACTTTGGTCCAATGGTGGAGAAGGAGATTGAGGTAGAACCTCATAATTTCTTCAATGCTAAAAGGATCGTGTCTTGAATTACTTCTCAACCCAAGGTGATTAAAATAATGCTAATTCATGGGATAAAAGATGAATCCCAACTTCTACACTCGACCTCCGTTGGAGGGTGAGCGGAGCTATGCCCGTTGGAGGATGACTTTGGGGCTTGGAGTGATGAACACTTGAAGGTGGGTGCCTTCCTCCCACTGGACAAGTACTTTGCGGACTTCTTGAACCTCATTTCAGCTCCCCCCCCCCCCCCTAATTCTTATCGCCTCTTCGTGGGGTTAGAGTATCTATTTCTCAAGAACAAGTGAGGTCCCCACCCTAGATGATATTTTATATTTTTTCTATTTGAAGGTCAATGCAGACGTTAAAACCTGAGGTGATAGTTTTTATTACCTCAACCGGTTTCCCAAATATGTCAGCATCATTATTCTCCCCAGCCATTCGAGTGACTTCAAAGACTAGTTCTTTATGTCAAACAAATTCTGAAACTGTGAACACCGTTATTTCAACCGACCTCATAAGTATGTTAACTTTTAAAATTTTCATATGAATTCCTTACTTTTGCTAATTTTTACTTATTCTGATCGAGTTGTTATCTTATGTAGCTATTTATAAGAGAACGATGATGTAATGCCCTGGATAGACAAGATTGTAACGCCCCAATTTCCCTAATATGACTTAGTGCCTAGATTAGGGGGCTGGGAGGCAATAATTGAGTTAATTAGGTGCTTGTGTGTTATGAGCATGTTATTATGTGAATTATATTATGATATGATTGTACTTGCATGTTTAAGTGTATTAAATATGCATGTGGACTCGTTTCTTATTAAAAGGGCATTTTCGAAATTTTGACCCACTGAGGGTATAATTGTAATTATGTGTGATATACAATCGTGACCACATTATTTTGTGGATATATTTTAGTTACTCGGCATGAGGCGATCCTAGGGAGCTAGTTAGCAGAAAAGTCAGTACCCGGCTCAGGGTGAGCTCAGTGGTATTTTGGTAATTTGCTAAATTATCGGGAATTATAGAGTAACGGGAATTAATTGATGATTATTGGTTTGATAGGTTATTTGGGATTATATGAGAAATTTTAGGATTATATCTACCCAGGTGCCAAAAATAGAAAAATGATGCATCGGTGTTGCAAAAAAAGGGGATGCGTTGTAGTCGCTCCCTATGATTATATTCCATTTCTAAAATACTAATGTTGCTTAGAATTCTAGTTATTTGTGACTTGGGCTTCAATTCCAAGTTCACATGCAAATTAATTGAATTCCAAATTCGAGTTTATACTTCCTTTTGATCAGATCAAACAAGTCTTTAAGTGACTTTACTTTGAATGTTACATGAAAATTTCTAGAAATTTTCTTTGCATTCAACAAAAGTAAACATATCTTAAATAAATGTCAATCAATATTGATTTACTATTTATTATCTCTTTTAGCTTTGAACATTAAAAGGTTCAACATACATCTTTATGTATTAGCTAAACAATCATATGATTTTTGAGACTTTATTAGGGAAAGATCTTTTGGTTAACTTTAATTAATAGACTATATAAATAGGGAGAGAACCAATGAATGGTTCTAATAAAAGACCATCTTTTATTTATTTTATGTGTCTAATTAATTACAAACCAATCTAAAAAAATATTCACATATATGTTTCACTTAATTGTTGTTGGAATAATATGTCTATGATTTGCACAATAATGAATAATTCATAATTATCATTTATATTCATTGATGAAAAAGGTAGAACAAATATATTTAAAAAATAACAACGGAATTTATTATTCAAAAAAAAAAAATAAACTGGTTCACTCATCAAATAAATGAATCTAAAATATAATTTCTAGAAAGAATTCTAGAACTAATTTAAAGAAACAGACTTAATATAAAGTTGAAAATAAAAACTAAATTTCATGCCAGTTATTCTTTGGTCTACCGATCTGCAATCATTTTCTTGTTTCTCTTTCGCATTTCTTTCTTTTCTTGAATAATGCGTTCTTGAAAACAAGATAAAAAAAATATGATTTGTGGCATACAAATTTGAATCAACTATTCAAATATATTAAAAGGAGATGAGTAAATCATATTTGCCCTTTCTTCTTGCAAACTTCTCAAGTGATCAAAAAAGTATCTTTTGATCTTTTTTCATATCTCGTATGTAGATTTAAGGTTTACATATCTCGATTTAATATTGTCAGGCATAGTCTTTAGTATGCAATGATAAGCCAAATAATAAGATCTCATCCAATCCGCATATTTTTTTATGATCATCATAAACAGATAAAGTTGATGGCTCATCTGGAGGCACATCAATGATTGCATCATACACTTTTAGTTTACTCTGAACTATATGTATGCTTCTGAACCAATCATCAAGATTGTTGAAGTCTAAATGAAAGGTACTTAGGTAGTTGTCATAAGGATTCACTAATTCTTTCATATTTTGAGGTTCTTGATTAGGATTAAGAGAATTAACCATTGTTGCTGGAAATAAATAAATAAAATATAATGAATTAAAACATATAATAAATACTAGATATTATTTTGAAAAGTAAACATGACGCATGAATGCAACATATAAAAACACATAAAAATTATATACTAATCCACGATAAATTAATTTAAAAAATAATGGACCAGCCTTGGGTAGGTCAAACTAACTCCAAATTAATTTTGAGACAAATCTCAATTTCATAAGTGAAAACTTAAAACACATTTTTCTCTTTTGACTTATGAACTACCATTAGTTTGGTCAAGATGCACTAGTCATGCTCGAAAGCCTAGATACACCTTCAGAATATAACCCATTATTTTCAATTAATGACTTAACTCAAGAGTGTGCCTTAGGGTCAGTCAAACTTGAAATACATCACTAATTATAATCTCATAAGAGAAGTCAACCTTAACATAAAATAAACATATGTGGAAGTCTTTCCTTAGGGAGGCCGCAAACAGAAGTGACACGAGGCCCTTCCTATGCCTATTGGTGCTCAACCAATAATGGAGACCATGAGACTTATTGTCGTAACTCCCTCTCCCACTCACTATTTTGGAAAAGTGTGTTTTTCACAAAATCAATATTTTTTAATTTAGTTGTAGAAATAAATTTAATTATTTTTACCAAATGATATTATAATAATTACTAATCCAATTAAGCAAAAATAAAAAATTGTGCCCTTAATTCTAATTATAGTTTTGCTTTAATTAAGAGAACATAATTTTTATTTTTATTTTGATTTATCATCTTAACTAATTAAGACTAAATTTATTCTTATATGAATTATCATATATAAACATATAATAAAATATAGGACGTTCCTAATAGCATGTTTCTACACAAATGTAATGTATGCTAATTGCATACTGTGTGGGTATATGAATGACATGTTATAATGAATGGCAAAATATTAAACACTTTAATCATATTTAAACATTTATAATAAGTAAATAAAAGCAGGTTGGTAACTTTTGGGTATTTCTAGGAAAATTACAACACTTACAAAAAAATACATGAAAATGTAACCTGGACTAGCTAAGGCCGGATGAAGAACGCATTGATCTCGAGCCTTGAGATGTAATCTTGTTGAGTCAATGCCACACTTTTCCATATCCATTTTGAATTATACAACTTTTTAATTATTTTAAACAACCTTTTAAATATAATTAAACTTTGATTTTTAACACCCAAATAGTTTCTAAGCCCAATTTGAATTTGTGTTATTTAATAAAAACTATTTCAATTATAGAAATTTCCAAATTAAAACCATTTTAATTCAATTTCAAATTTTTAATTAAATGAATAATTAAAATAATTTTGGTAACAACACATTAGGGTTTGTATGACACAAACCCTGTGTCACCAAGATGGGCGACGGCAAAGGGTCCGTCGGTGGAGGAGGGCACGACCGAGGGTGGAAGCTGGCAGGGGCGCGCATGGCCTAGGCATTGCTCCTGTACTAGCAGTAATTAATCTAAAGATTCCATAACTTTATTTTACCGCGAACTGTTTCAAGTTCATTATCTTAATATTGATCCTCTCATACCAATATGAGATTAAGACCACATAGATAAACTTTGGAATTTTATGATATTTACTTAATATTATCAACATAATATCGAACATAGTCTATTTATATAATAATTCAATCTAATTATTTAATTCATTTAAATTTTTTGTCAACTACAATTGCTATAAGGGCACTATTCCCAACAGGATCTCCCACCGTCTAAGCGTAACTCAGATCATTGTAACAAGCTGATTGTCCTCTTTACAAGTTTAGATGGTCACACAGATTGGACTATGGATTGGAAGGCATGTTTTAGGCCGAGCTCAATTGAATTCTCATATCACTCTCATGTCTCTTGGAGTGCGTGTTGCGTACACTCCCAGTTCTACCCCCACGATGGCTCTCCATCCAATAGCTACCATTCACTTAGCTTACTGCTCATGGCTGAGGTCGCGGGACTTGATTGTTCCTACGAGATTGCGAGACATATTGTAACGCCCTGGCTACCCCAGAACAGTTACGGTGATCGGTGAACCGGAAATTTGACCCGCTACCCGAGTCCTTTGGTTAAAAACGTGATCTAGGTGTTATTAACAGGTTAAGGTGTAAAACCAGTAAAAAGGAAAGGGCACTTTTCATTAAGTAAATAAACTGCTCATGAGCCTTTTTAAAATGTTTACAAGTAGTTCATGTTACAAAAAAAGTTGCTACAGTTCCATATATACAATCTCCGCCGGCCTAAGCGGCAAAAATAGGGAAAACCCCTAGTCCCTCTGAGAACTCCTTGACCGTGGCGGTCAAGCGGCCCTGTATGTACATCACATCGCCCAAGCTCTCCACTCAAGGCTGGCCAAGCGTTTCCTTTCCTTTACCTGCACCACATAGCACCCATGAGCCAAGGCCCAGCAAGAAAACATAACAAAACATGATATAATATCAACAACGATCATAATAACCACTCAGGACTATCAGTCCCACAAATAGGTGACAATAGCTAAAAGTCACAGTAATGAGCATCGCTCCCTCTTGCCATGTGACGATAGGGTCACCAGGGCTTAACTGAATAGTGATTCATTTATAAGTTCGTTTAGGACAGGTGCATGGTGAATAGTCACCAACATAACCTTCCTCACGACTCTGGAGTCGAAGCTATGGACAATGTCCCTTAGCCATGTGACAAACAGTCACCGGGGTCTCATACCTTGGCTATATTCATCTGGTTGTAAGCCAGGCAAGCGCTTATAAGTTCCTCGACCCTAGGGTCGGTCTGGCATTAATGCTATAGAGCCATTCAATGCATGATTCTCGACTTTAGAGTTGGTCCCTGACTAGTCAGTGTCTCAACAGGTAAACAACGTTCAACAGCATTTAATATGCAATCCATGTCCACATATGTCAACCAACATGCCTTAATATCAAACCATGCATGTCATATACCTATACAGGGTGCAACTGTATCCATACACTGTTTTCTTACCTCTGGTTCGAGTGAGTATTATAATATGAACGACCCCTGAGAACGATCAATCTTTAAATTCCTTGACGGTCACCTGGTCATAACCAAAATATAGGATTCATCAATAAAAATGATAACCGGGGTTTCCCAAACCAAATCCCAGCCCCCGAAACCTCAAATACTACCCAACCGGGTACTAGGTCCAACCCCGAGGCCTATGGTTTGAATCCCTAAGCTAAAAACCACTTTTAGCAAAATTGGCTCTAAGGGCCGCGGCCCTCCCTGCTTTTGCGCCGCGGCGCGCCCTCAAACAGAGAGGGTTCTCCCTCTGCCAAACGCCAAGGGCCGCGGCGCTCCCCTGCTGCGCCGCGGCGCTCAGCCCAGAATGGCTAAGTCGGCCACACGAACCAGATTTTCAACCCTGCATTTCCCTTCACAAACCAGACCTTCTAACCCACTCTAAACCTCTTCCAAACATCCAATTCAACCCCTAAACCTTACCCATACACCTCCTCATCAAAACCCAATCAAACCAACATCAAAAACCTCCTTTGATCCATACTCCCCACATCAAGAACATGAATTGAAAACCTTAAACAAAAACAGAGCATGTATAAAAACCAGTGGCTAAAGCTCACCTTGAAACCGGTTTTGGACCTCCCTCACAAGCCAAATCAAGTCCCCAATCCAGCCCTTAAGTTTCCCTAGCTTGAATCTCCACCAAGTACTCAAAACCCAAGGAAAGCAATGGAGGAAGTGGTGTGTACGGGAAGAGAAGATAGAGCCTCTGTTTTGTTCTGTTTCATTCTACAGTCTTCAGCCACTTAAGTTCATATATATCCTTCCAAAAAGACCAAAATACCCCTTATGTCATCTTAAGTCTCCAAAGCCACCCCAAGGGCAAAATTGGTACATTCCACTAAACCCGTTAATCATAATTAACGCTTCTCAATTCCCGCTAATCTCAATATCCTCAAACACCAATATTTCATAACCCGTTACCCTAAAATCCCCGGTAGCGCTATAACCTTTTAATATCACCCCGAGACTCACCCCGAGCCCCGAGCTCAAATCTGTTATGACCAAACCGATAATCATGTTTAACGATCGTCTCATGTCGGAATACTCGAACCGATCCACATTATAATGTGTTCTCTCAATATATCATTAACATACAACAAATATTCAATTATACCCTCAACGGGCCAAATTACCATAATACCCCTGTAAACAAATGTGGACTCACAAGCATGCATTTAACATCATATGATAATATAATTCTCATAAACATGCATAAACACATTTAATGGCATAATTAAACAGTTATGGCCCTCCCGGCCTACTAATCCAGCCATTAACCATAATAGGGAATCCGGGGCATTACACACATATATATATATATATCTTCTATGGGTAAAAAAATTCTCTTGTCATTCTCGCGAACTGAAACATTTCCTTGTGGGCGAGGAGGTGTCGGATGACGTATAGGCGATGGAGGGTGCCGTATTGGCGAGGCAATTCGTCTTCTGTCAAGACGTACCATATTGGCTCGCCCATTGTTTACTCTGATTTTCCAAGTTGGTGGCAACACAGATTCGTTTCTTTGCACCTGAGTGGTTGATTAAGGTGTTGGTGGATTTATAGGGATCTCCGTCCTTTGCGGTCTCAACTCGCCTTGCTTGACTAGGCTGATTTCTGTGAGTGTGAGTCGCTTGTTCATTCCTGCGATTATTAACAGGTGGGTTGTTTCTAAGAGTCTGTTCAAAAGGCATGGAGCTCGAGGTTGCTGTTATGATAGAACGGCTCATGTTGGATCGATTGATCTTGTGGGACCGAGATCGATGGGACCCACTTTGCTTCCTTCCGACATTCTCGTCGGTTGTAGGGAAAGGTAATCGAGTTATTATCTCGTCTATTCGTCTATTATCCTGGGCGAGGTGGCTCCTTGGCTGGGTATTCTCCATTTCGATAGTAGTTAAATATCCATGATTTGGATTCGAAAGGCACGAAGCCGAACTTCCTGTTTCGTCCTGTTTCACGTGTTGTTTTCCAAGACTAAGCTGCACAGATGTGCCCTTTCTAGTTGGGTCAGCCGCACGATAATCTCCATGATCACAAGGTCTCTCTGATTCATTATCGCGCATGGAACGAGTTACCACCATGTTGGTTGTTGTGTCGAATATTCTTTGAAATTTTTTAAGCCTAATCTGCTCTCAATGAAAGCACCATTCTATTGACATAGTTTTTTGCCAACGGGGGATTAAGAAATCCAATTAGAGAGATTAGGCCTATTGATAAACCGTAAATATAAATTCACAAAGTTTTAATGTGGTTTAGTGGTTAAAAAACCACCTTGTCCACGAGTCACTTTTATTCTAGTTTAGAAACCCTTTATGAGATTGTTTATGACAATTTCAGCAGAGTTTAGGCGTACAAGATGTCGGTCCCTTTTACTGTCAATTTCCCTTGTATTTATAGGGAATTGTGATGGAAAATATTGGGTAACCGTACAATAAATGGTAACATACAAAATTAGATAACTTCCAAAATAAATGAGTATGTAAATTCCCTAATTAATCTTATTGTCGTTTATATTGATCAACAAATGTATATAACAATTATACGCACTTATTACGCATATTGGGCATCCAAGTATGTTGGGATTCTTCCATACGCGCATTCTTGAACCACCTCGAGCTAGATGTCACTCTCAAGCTGGGTACAATTGGAGAATGAAGGCATGACTTAGATAATGCTTATGCTTGATGAGGGCGATCTGGACACTAGACACCTCGATCTCTGTCATTGGCATTTCAAATGATCTAAAGGATCCTAGACTATCCAAAACTCAGTGACACAGCCTCGAACTGTTTATTCTGGAGTTAGCAAAACATCTCTGAAGTCTTGCAAACTTTATTCATTACATGCCAGCTGTACCCCGAGCAAGATAGTTGAGCTCGTGTTTTTAGGTTACAACACCTCCAAAGAAACACTTTGGACCCAAAAAGATAATTTTTAAATGCCTACAATAAAAGTCAATCCGCTCATGTTGACTCTAGTGAAATCATTATGGTTTTTGCACTTCTTTGTGCATGACCAATTTCACTTATGTATTTAACCAATCCTAACAGTAATAATATGAGTAATCATTTACGTAAAAGGAGTTGTAGCAACAATGGAGGAGAATATGATTGGAACCATGTTGCCAAATAAGGGTGTTCATTGGATCACATCCAATGGATTTAAGCCCATCCGATCCCATCTAATTATTCATTGGATGTTGGATTTTTACAACCGATCCAATCCAATTGAATTGAGTCAACCGATACAATGGATAATTGTATTGGATTGGTTCCATCCATTGAATGCATCCCCTGGTTATTTATTGGAACGGATCAGATCCATCCAATCATTTAGAGTCTTTTTAAATCTAATTTTCATGTATATTTCAGTTATAAAACACACAAATTACTCATCTAAACGAAAACACTATTTAGTTCTAATAATTTAGAAGCACACAACACAAGTTTATCTAAATTAGAAGCATATATGTAATTGGATGATTATTGGATCGGTTCGGTCGAGTTTTATTGGATGTTGGACCTCCATCCAAAAACCAACCGATCCAATTTGGACTTTTAAAAATTACATCCGATCCGATCCAATAATAATTGGATATCCAATTTTTGGCGGTCGTTTGTAATTGGAATAGATATATTCTGCTACGGCTGAGCATAAAATCTGAAAATTCGAAAAAATCGAGTACACCGACCTTCCAAACACCGAAAAAATCAAAACCAATTAAATCGAACACTAAAAAAACTGTTAACGGCGTAAACCAACACTGTTCGATCGGTTTGAAAAATTCGTGAGGATCGACCGGTTTGAACCGAAACTGACCGAAATTATAAATATATGTAGGTTATATTATGCTTATGGACCTTTAATTATGTTTTCAAACTTTTAAATTTGTAAATGTAGCTATGTAGCTATGTTCTATGTATTTATGTTTTAAAAAGCACAAAATTGAATCCAAAATTTTTAGTTTTTTTTTTAACTAAAACTTTCTAAAAAATTATGGAAAAAATTAAAAAAAAAAGAACTTCGGTTTGGTCGATTCGCAGTCCAAAACAGTCGGTTTTTTTCTTTACTTGGTTTGGTCGGTCGGTTTTTGGATGGCATCAATCCAGATTGAAAACCGAATTCTGGATTTAATAATATGAAAAAACTGCCCAAACTAACTGATGCTCAGCCCTATATTCTGCACACACCTATTGCCAGATGACTTTGGATTTGATCAAGATGAAAGTTAATGGGGAGAAGTGGATGTTTTTCACGATAAGAGCCAATTATATCTTTTTTTATATCATTTTCTTAATAATATATCTCTTTCCATTTTTGTTTCTTTCCCATAATTTTTTTTTTTAATTTGTCCCATAAAACTTGAAAAAAAGTATAATTGCCATATATTTGCAAACTATAAGTGCAAAACCCATAAAACTTGAAAAAAAAAACTCCCATGTTTATTTCTTGTTACAAATGTGGAAAGTTATGTTTGGTAAAGAGGAAAGAAATTAGGAAGAAGAAAAAAAATTAGAGAGAAATAAAATATTTAAGATGTAAAAGAAAGATGAAATCTACTCTAGTTGTTTGGTAGAGAGGAAGGAAAGAAAATTAAATTATTTTATAATTACTTTTATACCCTTAAAATTGTTAATATAAAATTAATAAAATAAGGGTACATTAGTAATTTAATATTGTCTTCTATTTGAAAAAAAAAATCCACACATTTTTTTTCTAATTTGGAGAGTAAAAAAAATAGTGAGAACCACTTCATTTTTTTTCTACTCCCTTTTCTCTTCCACAATCTTTTCTCTCGTACCAAACATTTTATACTTTTTTTGGACATTTTGTTTTGTCTAATTGCCTATTTTGACTCTGTGTTGTAATAAATGATTTTTTTGATCTTATGTTTTGTAAAATTGTTCAAATAAAAATCTAAACTCGATTTTATTAAAAGTTTTCTGAACTAAAATTACAAATAATTCACCAAACTAACAATTTAAAACAAAAACAAAATCATTATGTCTATAAATTGTGTTATTACATTCTATTTTTTCTTCTTCAAAATTGGGTTTAAGAGTCTGTTTGAACCATTTTACAAAACACTAAGTTCAAAAATAAATTTATCAAAACACAAATCTAAACAAGTAACGAGTATAAACCCTATTTTTTTTTCATCTCTTTTCTCTCCTCTACCAAACATTTTGAAATGTGATTGACTTGCACGTATGTATATTTCATATTTGTGGAAATTAGACTTGGTATCCATTTTGAATGATTCACTTTAATTTTTACCCACTATTTTAAACTTTTATATTAGTACCCAAATTTTCAATTATTGTACCCGTTCAATTACATGCTTTTTTTTTCTCCTTAAACACGCTACAATTAAGATGCATTTCCAATTTAACTATAATATGACACATATAATACACATTACAATAACACTTAGAACCATGTGCTCAAATAAGGGTAATTTGGGAAGTCTCATGATAATAATGGGTAAAGTTCAACTAAATATATTTAGTGTCTAATTTTAATTAATTACTTCTAAAAGTGGGTAGTTCTCAACTTTTCCCTCCATATTTTGTAGGTAAAGGAGAATTTTGGGCTCAATGAACTTTACATTATTGGGCTTGGTTCGTGGGCCTATATTGATGCCCTACAATGGCAAACAGGCACTGTGGGCTGAACCCCAAAACAATTTGGCCCAAACATTATTTTGGGGAGGCTATGAAACCTGGAAATACTTCCAACTTTTTATATTTTTTTTAACCTTTTAAAAGAAAAAGTTAGCTATCAATGCATGCGGAACCCAACCTACTTCTTAAAAGTACTTAGAACCAAAAGTGGATCCCATAGACTTACTCTAATCATGCTTAATATAAGCTTTTTATTATGGGACCTGATCTGATAATGATTAATTAGTACTGTAATGGCCGGAGATTTTGAATAAGTTCAAAGATAAATTATTTCAAAATTTTGCAACTTTTAAGGAATGTATAGGAATCGGAAAGGACCAACCCATTATGATGAGTCTAATAAGGACGAGCTTAGGCCCATTGTTACTGTTCAACTTGGAGAACTGTTTGGAAAACTAGTTCAAAGACAAAAAAAAGAAAAAGTTTCCAAATTCTGTCGACCATAAATAACTTTTTTATGTTTCTTGTTAAAAAAAATATCTTTTTTTAAAGTTTTTTAATTATATTTTTACAGTATTTGTATAAGTGTGGTAAAATTGATGTTTGGTAAATGTTGAGTATATGTGAAGTATATTTTTGTGAGATCGCATTTTTTAAATATACTGTATTTTTTAAAGAAAAAAAGACTTTCAGAAACCATAAAAAAGTTATAAAAAACATATAAAAATAAGTATTTTTGAGAAACTCTTTTATATAAATTCACCATTTTATTTGCGTTCTTAACTGGTAAATCATAAAATATATCGGTGATATTTACTGGTAAATTATTTAAAAGAGTTACAAATCTTCTAAGACTAATATAGTGGTAAGATTCGACACTAAAGAGAATCAAGTGATATTTATGAAAGAAGAAGAAATTCAAAAGCCCGATCGAATAGAGCGAGTTCCCTCCGAATGAAATTCAAAAGCATAACGGTCACGCCAGCTGGACCCCACATCCCACTTGCTCAGTTTCAAATTTTGAAACGTCCCCAAATTTATACCGACTTATAAACTCCTCCTTTTTATACCCTAAAAAAACCCTAGGCAATCTAAGATATTTCTATCGAAAAAACAGTAACAAAGCCTAAAAAAGAAGAAGAGAAAAGAAGAAGAAATATGAGAGAGTGCATTTCGATCCACATTGGTCAGGCTGGAATCCAAGTCGGTAACTCCTGTTGGGAGCTCTACTGCCTTGAACATGGCATTCAGGTTGGTTTTCTTCTTCATTTCATGCTTTATTCTCACCTGGGTTTTCATCAATCTGATATTTATTACAATGTTTTTCTTCTCTTACCTAGCCTGATGGACAAATGCCCAGTGACAAAACCGTAGGAGGCGGAGACGATGCCTTCAACACATTTTTCAGTGAAACCGGCGCCGGAAAGCACGTTCCCCGTGCTGTGTTTTTGGATCTTGAGCCGACCGTCATCGATGAAGTGAGGACCGGGACTTACCGCCAGCTTTTCCATCCCGAACAGCTCATTAGTGGAAAGGAAGACGCAGCCAATAACTTCGCTAGAGGCCATTACACTAGTAAGAAGCGTTCGAAACGTTTTAGTTTACTTTGGTTTTTGTTTTGTATGTGTTTGTTGTTGAAAATTTCTCGAATGTTTGTTCAAGTTTGTAATTTTAATTTTATTTGTTGGGCAGTTGGCAAAGAGATAGTAGATCTATGCCTTGACAGAATCCGAAAGCTCGCTGATAACTGTACCGGGCTTCAAGGGTTTCTGGTTTTCCACGCTGTTGGTGGTGGAACTGGATCTGGTCTGGGATCTCTGCTTCTCGAGAGACTCTCTGTTGACTATGGGAAAAAATCGAAACTTGGGTTTACTGTTTACCCGTCTCCTCAGGTCTCCACCTCCGTTGTTGAACCTTACAACAGTGTTTTGTCCACTCACTCCCTTTTGGAACACACAGATGTGTCTGTTCTTCTGGATAACGAGGCTATCTACGATATTTGCCGAAAATCACTTGACATTGAAAGACCCACTTACACTAATCTGAACAGGCTTGTATCTCAGGTATAAAAGATTCTAGCTGGAAGTAATATATAGTCTGATTTGATTCTTGTTTTAGTTACTTAATGGGCTTTTCTCTTTTTCATTCTTGTCTGGGCACAGGTTATTTCATCCCTCACTGCTTCTCTTCGCTTCGACGGAGCTCTTAACGTGGATGTGACGGAGTTCCAAACCAATCTTGTCCCTTACCCTCGAATCCATTTCATGCTTTCTTCATATGCTCCTGTGATTTCTGCAGAGAAAGCCTACCACGAGCAACTTTCAGTGTCTGAAATCACAAACAGTGCTTTCGAACCATCTTCTATGATGGCCAAATGTGATCCTCGGCATGGAAAATACATGGCTTGTTGTTTGATGTACAGGGGAGACGTTGTGCCAAAAGACGTGAACGCAGCAGTCGCCACCATCAAGACCAAGAGGACTATTCAGTTCGTTGATTGGTGCCCAACTGGGTTCAAGTGCGGTATAAACTACCAGCCACCTACAGTGGTTCCAGGAGGTGACTTGGCTAAGGTTCAGAGAGCTGTTTGTATGATTTCAAACTCCACTAGTGTTGCCGAGGTGTTCTCTAGGATTGACCATAAGTTTGACTTGATGTACGCAAAGAGAGCTTTTGTGCATTGGTATGTTGGTGAAGGTATGGAAGAGGGTGAGTTTTCGGAAGCCAGAGAAGACTTGGCTGCACTTGAGAAGGACTATGAGGAAGTTGGGGCAGAATCTGCTGAAGGAGATGATGATGACGAGGGAGAGGAGTACTAAGCTTTCGTTATAGAAGTATTTTGTTCTGCCAATGTACTCATTGGTCTGTAACTGATATTACAACACCCACTATCCTTTGTTTTTGATTTGTTGCTAGTTACATTTTGTGCTTCGGTTAGTTTTATTCAATGGATGGTTTCAGTATAACAAATGTTCATTTTGCTTCAAAATCTCAATTTTTAAACATCATGATTTCTGCCTCCTTGGCAGTTTTAGATAATTTTGTCAATAGGGAATCGCATGATTGTTTGGCCGTCAGGGTACTGTTAAAGCAGGCCCCACCGAATTGGCAGGGCTTTTCTTCAATCTGGTTACATAATGGTAAAAGAAAATATCTAAACATGAAATTCAGATTTTTTTTCAGTGCTCCTCCTGTCCCCTCTGGCCAATTTAAGAGGGGACATTCATTTCACAAAATATCTACTAACTATCAATTACTGTATGTTATTTTGTTTGAGTACTTGATTCTTAATGTTATTTAAATATGAAATTGGTATTTTGCGTAGCTCGAACTTAAATTTCTCGAAAAGTTGGTAGTGAAAAAGGCTTATTTTCTAGCATCATTATTAATTGTTTCCAGACTCACTGTACAGAAAAGGGGAGAGGGTAAGACTGCTTCTCTATTTATCTTACTCCTAAACTCTCATCCAAATAAACAAAAACAAGCAAAAGAAAGAAAAGGGAAAAAGCAAACAAGTGACCGGACATCACAAACACGTCTTCACGTCTTCTTCCTCAATCATCATGCGCTGCTGATTTGTTTTTGTTGTTCTTTTCCTGCCAACTCATATTACATTAGTGTTTGTTATTTGTATGAACAATATATTATAAGCCATATATAGTAATCAAATAATAGAAGGAAAAAAATACTGGGGGGAAAAATACTCAGACCCATATCTATGGAAAGTTTATGTCATCATAGCTTTTTGTTCCTTGTATTTATATATTTATTGCATAATCAATTCTTTAATAATAATTATAATTTAAATATTTATTTTTGTTTATGAAATAGGGTTTTTTCAAAGAAGCCTATTTTTTTTAATGATTTTATAACTTTTTTACTATGATCTCTTAAAAATATACCTCACATATATTTAATATCTACCAAATATTTACTACATATATACCACTACCACACCTACTACACGTATAAAATATTTATTTAAACAAGAATTAGATTTTTTTTTTTTGGGGTATAAATTTCTGTAAAATAAAATACATCAAATTAATATATATATATAAATATATAAATTAAAAAAAATTCACCCAAGAAACTTAACACAGATAGATTTATTTATTTTTAGAAAAGTAGTTCGGATTTATATGTATTTGTGTAAACACAATTGTGTAAAAAAAAATGTAATGAATAATACTTCTGGATAATTTGTAATTGAGCTCTACCAATTATATATTTTTAGATTATCACATTCAATTTTTTAAAACTAAATATCAATAGACCATATTTTCATAAATATATTTTAAGTAGAGTTTTTCAATCAAACACTAACCACATATAGAAAAGTTTCGTCATATGTGGGAAGTACACATAGAAAAGTTTCACACAAACAATTCAAGGTGAAAAACTAAAAATTTTACAATAAAATAATTTTACAACAAACCAATTTTTACCAAGCGACTGTGAAGCAAAACAACCTTTCATTTATATGATTATGATTTTCATTCCTTTTAATTACCAAACGTTGCCGTTTTACAAAAGAGTACGGCCTAAGATTAGAAAGAAAAAGATGCATGGCGTATATGGCGATGCGATCGAACCTTGGTTAATTAAAGGATTTCATCACTGTCACTAATCATCAGTGCAAAGCCCTGACATTATTAGTCTTTCCGCCGAGAGGTGAGCATGGCAAGATCGGCCTGGAGAAAAGCACTACGTTCAAGGACAGGCTGCTGTTGTTACTACTAATACTCTCCCCCAAATCCTCGCCCAGATGCAAATCTTCTTCTCTGATTCTCAGAATCTGGCTGTGCACCAACTCTTTCTGCTTCCTGCTCCTCCACCGTCCCACCGACCTCGGCGATTCTATTTCCTCCGAAGATTCTCCGCTCTCTTGCTCCATTTCCGCCTCCGAGCAAATCCCCTTAGATTTCAACACTCGATCGATCCCTCCTCCTCCGCTTATTTCATCAGATTTCGTAATAAATTCCGAACCCATCATCTTCATTACTGGTTCTCGAGTCGAGACTCTTCTTTCTTCTTCTCCCTCTCCTTCTTGTCGGACAACACGACACTGTTTCTTGAAATATCTATTTTAGGCAATAATTTCTCAGTTGACGATTTGAAATAGTACAAGCAAAGCTCTCGGAGGAGCCTTCTGGTTCTGGGCTTATATTGTGGCCCTCGTTACGTGAAGTAGAGAAGGACGAACTGTATGTGTGACACGTGTCCGAAGAGTGAGGTAACGGAGTCTTCTCTTTCTTTTCATTTTGCTTCTAATTCTACCGTTGGCCTAATAAAACGACATGTGATTGTGATCAGTGAAACAAATTAAAACAAAAATATCATCCTTTGAGCACCAGAGTCTAACGGAGCCGTTGCCGTTTGGTTAGGAGCGGCCTTTAATAATCTCTTGAACGGTTCCACGTGGACTTGGACTTTTCTATATTATTACATATTCAACGTAACGTGCCTTTAGACTTGATATATTTAACCAAAAAAACCAATTGTTGAAAAAATAAAAGGATATTGAGCTGAACATTGAGCATTATATGTGGGCTAGTGAGATTGGTTTAGGGGTACACATCAAATTTGCCTGTCTACGTGTCTTGAAGGTAGTGAGTTTTGGTACACCTCGGATTCCATTCGTCTACATGTAGTAATAACAAAATTGATATTATTATATCTCTATAAATGGGAAGAGTGTTACCCACGTGGCAGAATTTCAGAACTCAGGGTCCCATTTTGTAGGACTAATGTGAGGGAGGCCATGACACGTGATTTGGGTTTGATTGAGATAAGTACGACTGATTATAAGGTAAGGAAAAAAAAATGTCAACTTCATTATGTACCAAACCAAACCAACTGTTATATTTTGCATTTAGCTAAGCCTAAAATTTGGTATTGGTAAGTAGGAAGTACAAAATGATGGATATGAAAATATATTGTAGAAAATTATACGTGTTAAACATACATTTGAACATTTAGAGGGACCCATAACTGGAAGGAGCCTCTGCGGCCTGGCAAAGATATATGAATTGTCAAATGAAAACCGTGATTTGATTGTGAATTTATTATTTTGTTAATGTGGTTGCACTGTACAATTATATGATGACAACGATAATTGTAAATGAGGCTCCTCCTCAATAAATGTGGCATGTTATGTCGTTATTGGTTATGGATACATGTCTTACTATGCTTGATACAAATTACAATCATAGAACAAAGTGGAGAGATTATGGGAAGATAAGGTTGTTTTTGTTTAAGTTGTGGAGACAAAGGAGCTTAGTCATCTTTTACTAAAAAATAAAATAAAGAGCTTGCATCTTTATAAACTTTGTTGTATTATCTTAGATAATATAATGTTAAATTGAATAACGTGACAAAATGTGATTTATTACACCTTGTAACATATTATTGAGAGTTACAAATTACATATGTGTGTGCTCAAAAGTAACATATTTTAGAATTACAAAATCAGTTACAAATTTGTAACTCTCAGATATTACCCAATAATGTATAGATTGAGAGTTACACATTTTGAGTTTGAATTTCACAAAAACATAAGTGATATAGTTGTTGGAGACGTGATTTTAACTCTCATATTGTGTTTGGAGGTTACAAAGTAATGTGGGAAGATGATAAAATCGTTTGGAAATGCAAAAGTTGAGTTTTGCTAAAATTAGAGCTATGGGCGCGGCCACTGATTATCCCTGGCTGTGGCCTGGGGGACAGAAGCCAGCGACCGCGGCCAGGCATCCCAGGCTGCGGCCAGGAGTACTACAACATTTTTTCCAACTTTGGTTTTATCCAATTTTGACCGTTTCTAACAACCAAGTAACTCTCAAATCTCCATTTTAATTCCACAAACATCCAATTAAACATTGGTAACAACCATGAGGGCTGGTGTAATTTAAAATTAAAAAATGTGACTCAAAACTCTATAAATAAGAGTCTATTACTCACTTGTTAGACACACTATTTCTATCCACTAGAGTACTTGGCTATAAATTCACCACAGATGCTTAATTATTCCAGAGAGCTATTTCTATTTGTGAGAGTTCTCATACTGCTTGAGATAAGAGGAAATAAGTTTTTGGACAAAGGTTGTAAACCTTGTTCAAGTTAGTGATCCCCAATGCTCTTCATTTTTGTTGTGTGAGTGAGAGAGCTTTATTTCTTGTTCTTGTTCTTTATTATTTCTTCTATTGTTCTTTTCTTGTCTTTCTTCCATTTCCACTTTATATTTAGTTGTATCTTTTTTCACATCTTTTGCTTTATTACTTCTAGTTTATTTGTAACTTTTATCATAGAGTTGTTATTTCTTCTACTCTGTTCATTTTCTCATTTCTATATTTACTTGTATTTTTATAATAGAGTTGTAAACTTATTTAATCATCATCTTGACATTTGTATTATCTCGCTTGGAGTTGTCTAACAAACTTAAGTGAAAATAACTAAATAGCCAAGGGAAAATAACAACTTTTGTTTCTCTTGAGCCAATAAGTAGGTAAGAATAGATTATCTGTCCATAAATTATTATATAGAATCACAAACTATTAATTTAGGTGACATTTGGTTGAAAAATAAACATGGAATGATAACCGTAATAGTAATAAGATTGGGAAGGAATTTTGATTCTTTTGTTTGGTGAAAACTTTGAAATCAATAATTGAATAATGATTATTATGTTTGGTATGGTATGGAATAGAATGAAATCAAATTTTTATTATTTTGACCAAAATATTCTTATTCTACATTTATGATTTTTTAATTAAATTATTATCATTTTTAATGTTAATTTTTATCATATATTAAATCATCATTTTTATTCTAAATTATAATTTTTATTAAATTACCCTTATATACAAATTAAACAAATAAACTATTTATAATATAGTTAAATATTTTGTAGAAAAAAGTATAATTAAAAAAATACCATTACCAGTATTTGCTTTATTCCTTTCTTTATACAAAAAATGTTATACTTTTATCCATTTTATTTTATAAAGCAAACACATATACAAGAGTATAAATAGGACATAATATCAAAATATTGGAAAGGAATGAGTTTTCAACTCATTTAGTTTAGGATAAATGAATCCAGTCTATAAAAGAATTACAATTCCTATTATAAATATCAAACCAAACATAGGAATAATCATGCTTTTGAAAAAACAATACCATTTGAGTACTCGTTCTTTTAAGCCAAACATTACCTTAGTTCTTATTATTAGTTAATCGGCTTTATAAAATAATAATAAAAATATTATACATATTATTCATAATATCTCTAAGCTTTGTAACTTCCAAATTTTTTTAACTCCGTTTTAGTCTTGTTTATAGCAAAAATTCTCAATCTAAAATATTTTTTTGCACTTAGGTTCCTAGCCTCAAGTTTTTTACACTTAAATCTCAAATTTCTTAAAAAATTAACATCGTCGGTCATTTTTATTTTCCATCCAAATTTTCTGTTAAAAAACTAGAATTTTGTGTCAAAAATCTCCAACATATATATTATTTTGCACTTAGATGCCAAATTTTAATTTTAGTTGCTTTTTATATAAATAAAATCTAAATAATTAATAAAACATAATTTTACAATTTATTTATTGTTCATCTTCTTAATTTTTGAGCATCTATAATTGTTGACTCTCGAATTGGTCAACGATACGGAGTCAGATAAACGATATAAAGTAAGATGAAAATGAGAAGAACTCCAGACAAAAAGATAAACGACACAAACAATTTATAGTGGTTCGGCCCCAATAGAATAGTAACAACCTATGTCCACTTAGTGTTCTTATTGATGTAGTATTTCAAGAACAGTGATCAATGAACTATGGTTCACGAGTTTTACTCTTCTCAGACAAATACAATTGTGATGGATAACAACACTCTTTTTCTTTCTTAGAATCTCTCAGCTCAAGCGTCTCAAGCCAAATGTTGGAAAAGCCAAAAGTCTCATCTCTTGAGCCATTTGATTCTTATTTATAGGCTCAAAGAGGTTTACATGGGCCAATAGGCCTTAATTACCCTTAATACATGCGTATCTAAATAATAATGAAAATTACAATTAATACGTAATTACAAGATTGCATATTTGAATGAAATAACTGAATATATGCGACCAGACTGGTCGCCCATGATTATGATACTTGATAAGCCAATGATCTCCTGGTTGAGGGTCGAAGAGGATATGCTCACTTAAAACTGCCACGTGTTTCCCACATGTAGATCAATCTTGCCACGTCATCAGGTAGTCTGTTTTTGGGTAAACATTTGCCCCCTAAGTTTATTTTACTGCGACCAGCATAAAGTAAACTTAAACGATCAACCCTTCGTGTGACCTGTCAGACTTGCCAGAGCCACCAGTGCCTTTTCAGAAAAGGTAACCAATTATATCATTGCAGTTTCCCAAAAGGCGATTTGATGGCTATCACATTTTTCCATGCCTAAAAAAATCATCCCCCATCATTACCTTATTAAACGTGCCTCGATCAATATAAATAACCCCTCAGTTTCACTTTTTACTTTTTACTCTCCCATTTTTCCTCAAGTATACTGAAGAATGAAGCACGAATCTGAAGAACAAAGCCGAAATACCCAGAAAACTCAAACAACTTTGGAGACCTACGGAGTTTTTGTTTAGCCACTCGAATTAACGCTCATATCTCCCCTCCAAATTTTTATTCAAGTAAGTTTCTTGAGCTTCTTTGTCTCTGAGATGCCATGCAAAAGTTGTCCCTTGAGTTTTTTTATTTGTTTTGAATTTTGAGTTCTCGAATGTTCTTGAAAAAATGATTGGGATAATCGGGCTAGTAGGTATTATCACGACAGGATAAGGAAAAACACTAAACGAGGATTAGGAGTTGACTTAGGAATTGAGATTACTGATTTAGGGTGCAAAATCGAAGTAAAAATTCGATTTTTAGGCACTTGGAAAAAAAATTGGGTTTTTCCCTCCCTTTTTCAGAGTTGAAAAGTTTTCTTTAAAAAACTTTTCATTTCTGCTTTTTAATCCGTTTTCCAAACTGTTCGCATATTATTTAGTGTTTACGTTAGAATGATGTTGGTCGTATAAAAGCCTAACTTTTATACATGAGTAACGTTATCCCAACGCTTCCACTTCTTTAGTCTATTGGCCGTAGATTCTCATCTCCCCTTCTCTGTTCGCAGATTTTCATGCACGACCCATGGGGAGGTGAGAGGCCGATCAATGACAACATGCTCGCGCTACTTCTCGAAGATCAAGAACAGCCGTCGCTGCAATTCTCGGACATTCCCTTTTCTCAACACAACCCCGCAAACAAACCACCAACCAGCCCAACAAATATGGGTCGCGTGAAGTCCATCACTCAAAGAAAAAAGAATACAACCAAGCTTTCTACTACTCAGCCTGCTCCTCGGGCTGAAACTCCTCCGACCAACCCTCAACCTGAAAACACTTCCTTGCCAGAAATTCAAACCAAAGCCCAACCCTGCGATGTCCTTCGACCAGAGGTCGAATGGTACGTGGCGCCTCCTAGTATTATTACAGCTAGATGGTAGCCAATTATCTCAAGAAGTACAATCTTCCTGGGATAACCCTCATCAAGCCCTCGATCGACCAGCGAGCAAACCTGCCTGGGGGTGCCTTCAGCGCTTGGTCGAGGTATCACATTGAGGCAGGGGCAACCTTGCCTCTGCATCCGTTCTTCCAGGGGTGGCCAACTATTTCAAGGTCGCTCCCTTCCAAATCACCCCAAACAGATATAGAGTACTTTCTGCTCTCTATATCCTTTACAATCACAAGAAGTGGCATGTTCCTACGCCACATGAGATCAATTATTTGTTTGATCTCAAATCCAACCCCAACCACAACAACACGGGGTTCTTCCATTTCTACCACTAGGAGTCTGCTTGCACCTTTCTGAGTGACACTACCTACAAGTCCAATGTGGGGAAGTACTTCTAGGAGTACTTTTTAACACCAGACCTCGTCGCCCACAACCTGGCCTTCACTGAAGGAGGTAAGTCATTTACTTACTGGTTGTTTGTTTTCTTTTAATCTTCCTATACACATTTTTGAACTTCGGTGTCATTCAGGTCCTTGGCATAGACCAGTCCCCACTCCAGACATGGAGATACAAGCAGCAGCCCTGGCCAGCATGACAGACATCGAAAAAAGTGTTGAAGAGATGGTCACAGAGAATAACCTAAGGCTGGTCGGCCTTCTTGCACCTCACCAGGATGTGAGGGAATCGACAGCACGTAGTGCTATTGGGGGAGAAGTTCCCGAGTAGCACCAGGATGTGTCACAACCCTCGAGGATGAGGACTACGAGAGTGACCATCAGGGAACCCTCCAGCACTCCGCGAGCAGCTGCTACCCCTGCTCAATAGGGAAAAGGCAAGCAGAAGCTTTCTGAACACCCCAAGCCTATACTTGAGTCCTCAAATGAGAATGGTGTTGACTTCTCACTCTTAAACAGTTTGCACATTCCCTGTTATTTATTTAACGGGGACGATAACTTTAAATACGTGACTAGTTTAGGTTCAGACTTCTTCATGGTAGAGAGTGAGTGTAGCAGTAGTACAATAGATAACGTAACGACCAGTAGTTGTAGCTCGGGTATTTTACTTATAGTTTCTTTTCTCTCCATTTCCTTGTCTTTTTTGTATGATAACTTGACGTGACTGATCACATGCTTCTTTCCTGCAGACATGGCTGCCGAGAAGGCGTTCGATTTATACACCAACCCTACTACCACAACTCTTGCGAGCAGGAACAAATTGAACCGGTGCCAACCCGGAGAAGGCTACAGTGACCCATCTGCAAAAAGGGCTCGGACGGAGGACCCTCCTGCACCAACTCCTTCGAAAGAGATGACTCCTCCTCCAGGTCCTGCCTACCAGAATCCTCCAGCTCCCACCGACCAGAACTCTCCAGCTGCTGCCAACCCCAGCCCTGCTGCTCAGCCAGATAAAACTCTGGTTGAGGCTATTCTGAACTCCGCCTGTACTTCGGCCAGCGACAGGCTGAAGAAACTATCTAAACACTGGCGTAGTTTGGAATCCTTCAGCAACGCCCTCACCATGCCAGTCGACCAACTTCTTAATCGCGCGCTGAACAAACTACTCACTATAAGTCACCACTTTTATTGTGGTTTGATTACTTATCTCTCTGATTGATAATAACAGCTTTTTATTTTTTCTCTGATCGCAGGGGATTTTGATCGTGAGTACTAGTTGGCGCCACTCGAAGGAGTCGACCGCCAAGCATGCTGAAGAAATCAAGGAGGTCGAGGGAAGGCTCGCCGAGCAGCACAAGGTGGTCGAGGCCAAGTGTTTAACGCCCAAACGTGACTTCCACTTAGCGGTAGTCGTAGTATAGATGGGCGGTCGATTCCACAAAGAGGTAAAGAAACAAAGAACAAATAAAACGGTTAGAAGGTAAGTAATGTGAAAGTAGTAAAAGGAATTATATTTTTTGTGGTCTTGAAGAATTGAAATGAAAGGAAAATAAATGATAAAAGGGGTTTGGTGAGGAATCGGGGTTTGATAAATGAGTTTTAGACTCATTTATCTATGGTTTTTTTTAGGAAAAATATTAGGTGTTTGTTTTGTTTTGTTCTATTTTATGTTTGTTTTTGTATGTTTTTCAAGTGTCGAAGGACTTAGGTGTGGAAACATGGTGGAAACATAGACAAAATGACAAAAATTGGTGGAAAACGTGTTTCGGAGCACTTCCTGCGACCGCAGGAAGTGTGTCTTGCGGCCGCAACTCTAGAGGGTTTTCTGCATTTCTAGAGCATTCCTGCGACCGCAGGAATGACATCCTGCGACCGCAGAATACGTCTACAAATGGAAAAAACGCAGATTTTTAATTAAGGGCATTTTAGTCATTTCATGTTTAACAAAACGCTAATTAGGTTTAAATGACGATAAATGAGAGGGAAGGAAGCACTTTTTGATATATGGACTGAGAGAGAAGGCTAAGGAGGCTTTGGATTGATCATCTAGAGTTCTTTTCTTTTCTTTTCTTTTTAGTTTTAGTTTATGTTAATTTCATGTTTATGGATTTCTTAATTATAAACATGAACTAAATTTCTGTTTAGGTTTACTAATTGACTCTCTTGAAACTCTATTGTGATTTAATGCATTTATCTATTTCTTCTCCATCTGAAATCTATTCAGTTTGTGTTTATTGTTTATGTAATTGATTGATCACCTTTTACATATGATTTATGAATTTGAATCAAAATCTGAAAAGAGAGATTTGAATATGCTAAAATCGAATAGACATAGATTTCAATTTAGAACGAGAGTATCAAATTGGTTTATGTGATTTATGCATGTATTCGTTGCTTCCTGTTGTTTGAATTGACCATAGAAATATAGGGAATTCACATTAGGTCGAGTTTTCTATTTCTTCATTCGAATAGTTAACACTTTTGTATGCCTATTGTTTCAGTGAGAAGAATTTCAGTAACAATTAAATTAAAGAATAATAGAGTGGATAGTAGAGAAGATTAGGATTCCTAATTATTTTACAGTGAATTTAATATTGTGTTTTTGTTATTATTTGATTTCTGCAGTTTTTATTTATTTCTATTTTCTTGTTTTAAAAATTCACAAATCTAGGTTTCATTAGTCAAATAGAAACTAAAAATTAATTATTTGCTAATTGATAAATCAGTCTCCGTGGGAACGATATCGATCTTACCGGAATAAACTACAAAAGCGATTACGTATACTTGCGTAGCTTAATTTTCGCAACAGGGTTCCCCAATATATTTTGGTCACCTATTTACTTTGATAATTTGCTAACGTATTTGAGTAATAAAATCTCTTAGTTGAAGTACATGCATATGTTATTGTTATGAGAAACCTAGAATCGACATAATACCATTGGCAATATGCAGTAAAAGACTACTCACAAAATAACAAACTAATATCTAATGTTAATACTATTGTTATGAGAAATCTACAAGCGGCACTATACCATCTTGGCGGTAATGCAGTAAATGACTACCCACAAAATAATAAAATTAATATAAATTATTTTAGTAAAATTACATAGAAAAAGCTTGACTGAATCTATATAAAATTAATAATAAATATTAATTTCATAAATAATGATAGAAATAATAAAACTCAAATATTTGAACATTAAAACACTTTTATAAAATCAAAATAAAAAGATTATAAAATATAAAGCTTCACCCCTATCCTCACCAAAAGAAAACTCTAGCCTAAGTTAAAAGTCATTCTCACATTTTCCATTGAAAATGTGAGAAGACTAGGCTTAGAGATAAAATGGAGAAGAGGAAATAGAGAGAAAAGATGGTAGGGAGAGAAGTGTGTAGAAAATGTGTGTCTTTCAAATGAAAACTACATTCTATTTATAGGTGTAGAATACAAATAAACTATGGTGGAAATGACATGTGGCAAGCTACCATTGGTTGAGAGGGAAGCACATGGATTGCTAATTTTTGTTGAAAAGAAGACACTTCTATTAGTTGAAAATGAAGCACATGGATTGTCAATATTTGTTGGAATGAATTGTAATTGACATCTCTTATTGGTGGAGAAGAAATTGCATGGATTGGTGACATGGCATCTTCATGAATTGGATTGAGCTTTTTCAATTTAGGCTTGGCTTCTTCAAAATGCCAACTTTCTTCATTTTCTTCCACTTTTACTTCATTTTCTTTTTGCTTTATTTTATTCAACCAAAATTGTATCATTTTCCTACAAAATAAAAACAAATTAAATCCAAATTAAATATTTTCATTTATAAAATATATCACATTAATTCCATGAAAATATTAATTAAAACTTAGTTTATTTTGACAATTAAAATCAATAAATGTGCATTTTTTACCCTTAATCACCAAGTATGCTGAGGAGTTGCGAACAGCTGAGGCTAAAATCGCCAAGCTTGAGGATGAGCTGAAGAAGAAGGAGGACTCTGTGATCAAAATTTATGCCTCCAAGGAGAGGTATAAGGAAGCCTCGTTGATAAACTACCAAGAAGCCAACAAACTTCAAGCGGAGTTGGAAATCAGCCGCAAAGAGGTTGCCGACCTCGAGGAGACCAATGCCCGCAACCTGGAGAAGTATGAGGGAGCGGCGTTCCAGTGCTTCTATATGTTCTGGAAGAGGAACCCCAAGGCAGACTTTACCTATCTACCAGACCCTATAAGGGAGGTTGAGCTAGCGAAGTGTGTCGCTCGCCTGGAAGAAGAGGAGAGGGCTCAGGGATCCCCTGAGATATCTTTGGCAACAGGTATCGAGGGCGTCAATGAAGATGCTGGGGCCACAGTCGACCAACAACCACAAGAGCCTCAACAGGATCCTCCTACTACCTCATAAATTTTTACTTGTATTTATTTTAATTTGTAACTTGGGACACACGAACCTCGGTTGGTGATGTCAAGACAATTTACTTTTTTGTTGCACAAGCAGCTTTTTCTTTTAATTAACAATTTCATCCGAGCAGAAACTGCTCGCGGTGAAAAGGATTTTAATTTTGACATTATAATATTTGCACTTTATTACAACATCTGTTCGCATGACCGAACTTAGCATAACACTCTGTTTTGATTTAACAAAATTTTGAAAAATATTATAAGTACTGTAACATGCTTTCTCCTATTTTGCTCGTGTGTTTACATATACTTATTGATATGCTTTGCTTGCTTGATACCTTATATGCCCCCCAAGTGATTGAGGAGCTTAAGGTCCTCGGTCACTTGCCTTGACCAAGACCTGTTCAAACATTACTACTCGGAATAAATACTATAGAAATGATAATAGAGCAAACCAATACACGTAATGAGCAAATACTTGTAATAAATACAATAAATGGAAAGAATAACTGGCTGCGCACAATTCCTTATAATTCTCGTAATAAATGGACAATCTTGTCTGTACGAGTGATCAAAAATTTGATCTTACAGTTATAAGCGATCAGTCATATGATTGACTAACCCTTGTTCATAAACTTGTAAAAAGTGAAATTAATACAAGCCAATTCTTGAAAAAGAATTGTTTATTGATAATACCTGCGCATGTGTTCTCCATTCCGATAGCGAGGAACGGGATCTCCATTTAAGCGAGCAAGTTTATAAGTGCCTGGATTTATGACTTCTTCGATTTGGTATGGCCCTTCCCAGTTAGGTCCAAGCACTCCAGCAACTTGATCGCGGGTGTTGAGGAAAACTCTTATAAGTACCAAATCTCCCACATTAAACTTTCTTTCGCGTACTTTAGAGTTGAAATACCGAGCGAACTTTTGCTGGTAAGTTGCTACTCGGAGAAGAGATTGCTCGCGCCTTTCATCGACCAAATCCAGAGATTCCATCAATATATGCTATTAATGTCTTGATCGTATGCCAACCTTCGGTGCGATGGCGGATCTAATTCAACAAGAAATATAGCCTCATACCCATAGGCCAAGGAAAATGGAGTATGGCATGTTGCTGTTCGGTGGGATGTTCTATACGACCAAAGGACTTCAAGTAACTGTTCTGGCCATGCCCCTTTTGCTTCTTCAAGCCTTTTCTTTAAAGTATCCTTCAGTGTCTTGTTGACAGCTTCAACCTATCCGTTTGCCTGTGGATGAGCTACTGAAGAAAAACTCTTGATAATCCCATGCTTTTCACAAAAATCAGTGAACAAATCACCATCGAACTGCGTGCCATTATCTGATACAATCTTCCTTGGCAGCCCATAGCGGCACATGATGTTCTTGACCACAAAATCGAGAACTTTCTTGGTCGCTATTGTTGCAAGTGGCTCAGCTTTGGCCCACTTTGTGAAGTAGTCAACAGCAACTACAACATACTTGACGTTGCCTTTTCCCGTGGGCAAAGACCCAATCAAGTCTATTCACCACACTGCAATTGGCCACGGGCTTTGCATCTGTTTTAGCTCATTAGGGGATGCTCATGGTATCTTGGAAAATCTTTGGCACTTGTCGCATTTTCGAACAAAATCCGCAAAGTCTTCATTCATTGTTGGCCAGAAGTATCCTTCCCTTAAGATCTTTTTTTATAAACTCTGCCCCCCAGCATGATCTCCGCAAAAACCTTCGTGGACTTCTCACATTAAGTCTTTAGCCTTTTCTTTTGAGACACACCTTAGAAGTGGCATTGAGTACCCCCTTTTGTATAAAACTCCGTCGACCAGGATAAACCGAGCCGACTGCCTCTGGAGGGCTCTTGCTTTGTTTCTGTCTGACGATAATACTCCACGTTCTAAGTACTCAATGAAAGGTGCCATCCATGTGTCTGCTGCTTGGATTACTAGGGAGGTTTCTTCTGTTTGGATGCTTGGTGCGGATAAACGTTCAACAGGCACTATATTTAAGGTGTCAGCATCCTTTGCGCTTACCAACTTGGCCAAAGCATCAACGTTTGAGTTCTCGTTGCGAGGTACCTGCTGGAGGGTATATTTTTCAAATTGTGCCAACAAATCCTTTGCTTTGTTTAAATAAGCAACCATCTTCAGACCCCCCGCTTGATATTCTTCGGTAATTTGATTAACCATTAACTGGGAGTCACTATAGATTTCAAGCGACTTTATGTTCATGGCCTTGGCTAATCTTAATCCTGCGAGCAAAGCTTCGTACTCGGCTTCGTTATTGGACATTGTGAAGTCGAATCTGATTGCGCAGTGGAAACGATGTCCTTCAAGCGTGACCACAATCACACCCGCTCCAGCGTTGTGCTCGTTAGAAGAGCCATCTACGAACAACTTCCAAGAGGGAGTTTGGCTTTGAGGTTCAGGCTCTTCTATCGGCTCAATGTCCTGGAGTCCCGTAAATTCTCCGACAAAATATGCTAGAGCTTGTCCCTTCACTACTGCTCATGGAAAGTAAGAAATATCAAACTGTCCAACTTCAACTGCCCATTTCAATAATCGACCAGTGGCTTCTGGTTTCTGTAGGACTTGTCGTAGTGGCCTGGTCGGTGAATACTGCGATGGGGTGAGATTGGAAGTATGGTCGCAGCTTTCTGGAGGCTAAGATCAAGCAGTAGGCTAATTTCTCAATGGGCAGATATCACAGTTCTGCTCCTATTAGCCTTTTGCTTATATAATACACAACTTTTTGCACATGTTCCTCCTCTCTTACCAGGACAGCACTAGCAGCATATTCTGTGACCGCCAAATAGATGAACAAAGTTTCCTTTTCAACTGGCTTAGATAAAATTGGTGGTTGAGACATATGAGACTTTAGAGCCTAGAAAGCCTGTTCGCACTCCTTCGTTCATTCGAATTTCTTATTGCCCCTAAGTAGATTAAAAAATGGGACGCACTTGTCTGTAGATTTGGAAATAAATCTACTTAAGGCGGCAATCCTCCCTGTTAAGCTTTGAACATCTTTTATCTTTGTTGGCGACTTCATCTTGATCAGGGCCTTGATCTTTTCAGGATTAGCTTCAATGCCTCGTGAGTTCACTATGAATCCCAAGAATTTTCCTGATCCAACTCTGAAGGAACACTTAGGGGATTCAGCTTTATCTAATACTTGTTTAAGACATTGAAGTACTCTTGCAGGTCCCCGATGTGTTTTTCTTCTTTCTTCGACTTAACCAGCATGTCATCAACATATACTTCCATCTTTACACCGATCAACTCTTTGAACATGTGATTGACTAATCGCTGGTAAGTCGCACCAGCGTTTTTCAAACCGAAAGGCATTACTTTGTAACAGTAAAGCCCTGTATCGATCCGAAAGCTAGTATGATCCTCATCAAGTGGGTGCATACTGATCTAATTGTACCCAGAATATGCATCCATGAATGATAGGATCTCGTGCCCTGAAGTGGCATCGACCAGCTGGTTGATCCTTGGGAGCGGGAAACAATCCTTCGGGCAGGCCTTATTAAGGTTTGTGAAATCCACGCATGTTATCCACTTGTTATTTGGTTTGGGAACCAGTACGGGATTAGAGATCCATGATGGATAAAATGCTACTCTGATGAATCCATTTTCCTTCAGCTTCTCGACTTCTTCTTTTAGTGCTTTCGATCTATCTTTGTTGAGCAGCCTTCTTTCTGTTGTACTGGTGGAAATTTTTATCTATGTGTCAAGACATGACTGATAACTGCTGGGTCAATCTGATGGACCCAAAACGGGTATGTTTTAAAATTTATAACTCGCAAGCGCACGAATCGTATTTATAGAATAGTTTTCGTGTAAGCACGAGGTCGAACCCAAAGGAGTTGTCTAAAATCGAAAAGGAAACTATTTTAAATCAAAATTTATAAATTCTAACCTAGCTCCAAAGATTGATGCAAATTTGTAACAATAAAAATAAAATAAAAAACAATAATAAAGATATTAAAGACAATATATATAACATAAATTAATAATAGAAATGAAGATGGTAAAAGAAAGATTATTAAGATAATAGAATCCACAAAATGTAAGTTTAATAATATTTATTAGTATATTGATTCCCAAGTTTTAGTAATAGTTAAAATAATTTAAACTATCATTTTCTAAATAGATTTATGACTTTAAGCACAAATTATTTCTAAAAAGATAGGATTTTTCTTCACTTTTCAAAATTATAATTTCAAAGCATTTAGTGTAAATCAATCTAATGAAATAACAAATAAATCAATGAACATTATTTATAAGGCAAAACATAATATTTTTGTTCTAATCATGGATGTGTACAATTTAATGACACATCTTACACAAAGAATATTATGTATTTGCACTAATGAAGAACAAAGTTTAAATATGTGCTAACAATCCAAAATACATGATATTTAAGATGAAAGAAGATATTTGAAGAAGAAAATTCCATAAACTTTATTGCACAAAATGGGAAATCAACATACAAAATAAACACTATCTAGTTACAAATTATTTCATCATCACCTTAATAATCTTAAAAAGATTAGAAACTCATAACTAGAATATCAAATATACACTAAAAATTACAAACATAAATAGGAAAATTTGGAGGAGAAACCCCCAAATTTTTCCTCTAAAAATACATAGAAAAGAAATAAAAAGAAGAAGAAGATGAAGAGAATAGAGAGGTTTTGAATGTGTAGAAATTATGATATAGTAACCTCCTCTCCCCCAAATGGACTCCCTAAATCCATTATTTATAGTAAAAAATGAGGTATTAAAATAATCAATTTAAATTAATTAAATTGATTAAATTAATTATAATATGGTAAATATGGGTAAATTATAGGGTGTAATAATTATGTTTTGGGGTAAAATGTGTATAAAGTGGGGTAAAAATGTGGTATTTTTGTCATAGGGGACAAATGGTACAAAAGCATTTTTGTGGGCTCAAAAAGTGGCATGCATGAGAATTGGCAGCTGTGAAATGGCATGGCAGGGAGGCAGGCGGCAAGTTCTGAAGGCTCATGGGCCTATGGCTTTAGGCGTGGTCTCTTGGTGCATTGATGAAGGAAATGCATTGCTGAAGGGTGAAATGGCTGGCTGAGATGAAAGCTTCTGGTGGTCACGTGGAGAAGAGCTGGTGAAGGATTGATGTGGGCCTGGCGTTTGGACCTTGCTTGGGCTGGCTGAAAGTGGTGGACTTGGAAAAATGGCACTTGTAACTCTTTTCTTTTCAGATTTGCCACTTTTTTCCTTTATTTTCTTTACTTTTCAAGAGCATAAATTCCCTACAAAATAAATATAAAATAAATCATAATACAATATTTTCAACTATAAAATAAATCAATTTAATTCTTTGAAAATATTAATTATAACTTAATTTATATTTTCCATTTAAGTTCAATAATACAACATTTTTTTACCACTAACTTAACAATAATAATTCAAATAATTAACTACAACATTTTACAACAAAATAACTATAAAAACACACAAAAGTATAGAAAATCAAAATAAACCCAATAAATTCAAAATTACTTAAAAACTCAAGAATTAAGCAACAATTAGCGCATAAAAAGTGGTAAAATAACTCTATTTTGTAGAGTTATCACAATCCCAACCATATCTTTGAGCAACCAGGCAAAGACCTCCTGGTTCTTCTTCAAAAATTCCACCAGTTTTGTTTTGTTGTTGTCTCTAAGTTTTTACCGACTTTCACAACCCTGGTCGGATCTGCCTCATTGAGTTGGACCTCCTCGAGATCCTCGACTAGTCCTACATCTTCCCCAAAATCCCCAAAGCGAGGATCTAAATCCCCATCCTCACTTTGGGCAACACCCTATTTGGCGACGTGCTCACCCGATTGGGCTTGTATCTCATTGGCCAATTGCAACCCTTTTTTGGCTCCTTCCCTCGATCCACCCATTTTCTCCTTGGTAATCGAGGAATTATAGCATTCTTGTGTTTCTCGTTGGTTTCCCAACACGCATCCTATCCTTACGTCAGTCAGAAACTTCATGGCGAGGTGTTAGACCGAGGTTACGGCTCGTAGGTCGACTAGAATAGGCCTTCCAATCACAGCATCATATGCAGAAGGACAATCAACTACTATAATAGTAGTGAGTAATGTCCTGTTCGCAGGTGCAGTCCTGCTGTGACCGGAAGTCTGATCGACCCTGTTGGCGCGAGCCCTTCGCCAAAAAAACCATAAATGGTTTGGTTGCATGGCTCTAGATCCTTCACGGACAACTTCATCCTTTCCAGCGAAGACTTGTACAGAATATTTACTGAGCTCCCTGTGTCCACTAACACCCGCTTAACCATCATATTGGCGATTTGGACATCCACGACTAAAGGGTCCGAATGGGGGAACCAGACGTGCTGAGCGTCAAGCTCAGAGAAAGTTATCACTTCTTCCTCTGTTCAAGCTTTCTTGGGAGTTTGCTCCTCCACATTCAGCATTTCAATGTCTTGGTCGTGGCATAAGGTTCGGGCGTATTGCTCCCTTGCCTTCCCACTATCTCCTGCTAGGTGTGGTCCGTCACAGATGGTTAGCAATATACCCACCATGGGAGCTGGCTGTAAAGGGGGAGAGCGTTGGCGTACATGTGCCTGCTCGTTGCCTCCTTGAGCCTCTCGCTGAGAACTTCCAGTGGTTCATACGTATCTCCTCAGGTGTCCTTGTTTGATAAGGAACTCAATTTCATCTTTCAGTTGGTTGCACTCATTGATGTCATGACCATAGTCGTTGTGAAAACGATAAAACTTGGTTGTATCTCTCTTGGAGATATCTTTCCTTATCGGAGCTGGTCGCTTGTAAGGGACATTGGTGCTAGTCGCCTGGTACACCTTCGATCTGCTTTCGACTAGGGCCGTGTAATTGGTGAATCTTGGCTTGTATCTGTTACCCTTAGGGCACTTATTCTCCGACGTCGATGGCTCGTTTTTTGCCCTTTTTCCACCATTTTCCTGTTCTTTTTGCCATTGTCGTTGGGTTTATCTGACCCATTGGCGACTTTGGCGAGATCTTCCTTTGGCCCCTTGTCTCCTGCCGGTGACTTCCCTTCGTTAGTAATCGCCTATTCGAGCTTGATGTACCGGTCTGCTCGATCTAGGAATTCTTGGGTACTCTTCACCCCATTCTTCCTTAAACTGTTCCAGAGGGGTGAGTGGCACCGCACTCCAGCAGTAAGTGCCATCATTTTCCCCTCATCGACAACTGTCTTAGCTCCAGTTGTCGCTCGCATAAAACATTGGACATATTCCTTTACGCATTCTCCCTCCTTCTGGCGTATCTCGACCAGTTGGTTGGCTTCAGTCGGATATACTCGACCAACGTAGAGTTGCCCGTAGAACTCCTTTACGAATATCTCCCATGACACTATGCTAGCAAGGGAATTTGAAAAACCATTCCTGAGCAGTATCAGATAAGGTGGCTGGAAAGATTCTACAGCGAGCATCATCCGACACCTTCTGGATGTTATTCACATGAGATACTGGGTCCCCATATCCATCAAAGTTGGGAAATACTGGCATCTTAAATTTGCTTGGGGTTTCTTCCATTGCTATTATTTGTATGAATGGAATGCCTCTTCACTGATCATACTCTATGTGGGATGTTCGGCTCCCCATTAGCTGCTGTACAGCCTGATTCAGCGCATCGATTTAGGCCTGTACTGTGTCTGGTAATCCTGGGGTGACCGATGTTGGAGGAGCGTACTCGTCGTGCCTTTCCCGCCTATCGTTGAGGACAACCCTCAAGTCGTCATCTCTACGCCTTTGCTTGCTAGCGCCCAACCGATCAAGGACGTTAGGTTGCCTAGGTTGCCCCCCAGCGTTTTGGCTCGCATGCCTATTTCTCCTAGTGGGGGATTCCAATCTCCACCCCTCTCTCCTTGTCTTCAACCAGTATTTCCTCTACCGGAATCAGCTTCATTGTAGTCGTGGCCATCTCTAAAATGCGACCGGTTATGCCGCGACCTGCTGATCGCATTGTCACCTCCTCTTGCTGGTATCTCTCGAGCGTCAGGGGGAGGCCTGCGTCGGTCAGTGGGTCCCCGGGCATTATTATGTTGCGGGGGGCCCCTGACCACAGAGCCAGACTCGGCATGCCTTCTATTAGTAGAAGGACGTTGTCCCCTGCTCGAAGGATTCAGTTCCTCAACAGTTTGGCGTCTAGGGCTTCGGGGAGGATGTTTGGCCCTATTCTGCCTTTGATGCTGGGGATTATCTTGATCAGAACGAGAAGGTGGTTGCTGCTCAGGATTTTGAAATGGAATATCCTGTTGAGCCGCAGGAGGTTGTTCTGGCCTTTGAGGGCTTGCCGGCTGAGGCGAAGGACTTGGGTTTGGGCCTTGTTGTGGTGGTACATTTGGTGGCAGATCCGGTTGAGAAGTTGGTGCAGGTTGTCCCCGGGCTAACAAAATGGCTGCTTCTGGGGTGGTAGTGGCATCTCTCTGTCGGCGGTCCATGTCAGCCTACCGCTCATTCAATTCTTGATGTTGACGTTCAATTTCTCTCTGCTGCAACGCCATTGTCTTAGCCACATTCTCCTAATTAGCCCTCAGATTGGCTAACTCCTTCTGCAACACACTCAATGTTGTCCTCAAGGTCTCAGAATCCATCTCTTCCTCTTCAAAATCCAGCTGTGGTTCATCTTCAGCCACATTTGGTGGAGGAGGCTGGGTGGATGCAACACTAGAACTTTGTCCCATCTTTTTGGATGTTTTTGCCATTTGATTTTTCTGGAAGTCTTGAGTTCAACTCTCAATGAAAGCACCAAAATGTTGACCCTTGAATTGGTCAATGACACGAAGTCAGATAACGATATAAAGCAAGATGAAAATGAGAAGAACTCCAGACAAAAAGATAAACGACACAAACAATTAATAGTGGTTCGGCCCCAATAGAATGGTAACAACATACGCCCACTTAGTGTTCTTATTGATGTAGTATTCCAAGAACAGTGATCAATGAACTAGGGTTCACGAGTTTCACTCTTCTCAGACAAATACAATTGTGATGGATAACAACACTCTTTTTCTTTCTTAGAATCTCCCAGCTTAAGCGTCTCAAGCCAAATGTTGGAAAAGCCAAAAGTCTCACCTCTTGAGCCCTTTGATTCTTATTTATAGGCTCAAGGAGGTTTACATGGGTCAATGGGCCTTAATTACCCTTAATACATGCATATCTAAATAATAATGAAAATTACAATTAATACGTAATTACAAAATTGCATATTTGAAGGAAATAACTGAATATATGCGACCAGGTTGGTCGCCCATAATTATGATACTTGAAAAGTTAATGATCTCCTGGTCGAGAGTCGAAGAGGATATGCTCACTTAAAACTACCACGTGTTTCTCACGTGTAGATCAATCCTGCCACGTCATCAAGTAGTCCATTTTTGGGTAAACAATAATATAATTATTGAAATCATCTTAAATCAAAATAATATTATTTATTGCAATTATGCTAAAAAGTACATTTTAAAATATAATTTTATATGTTTGTCTAGATATTATAATAAATATAACATATTTATGAATTAAAACTAATTATGAAATATATTTTTTCAATAAATTTTATGTTATCTTTGTTTTGAGGAAGAAAATTAATTCCAAAATTTAAAATTAGGGACCTAAATGCAAAATGATCTAAAAATTAAGGTTTTTGCCACAAAATCATAATGAAAAGTGAAAAGGAGTAGCGATAATAACTTTTTAATGGGTTGGACATTTAAATGCCAAAATTTTGAGGTTGGGGCCTAATACAAAAGACAAATTAGGTTGAATTTATATATATATATATATATATATATAGAACAATTCTCTTATAGAGGCTTCACTTTAAGCCCTATCGGTGGGGTTCTTCACTGTTCTCGACTCGTGAACAGTTTTCGGCGCAATTTTTTTTATGATCGTGTATATTGTAGTTGTTTAGAGCATCCTGAAAATTTTCAGAAAATTCCGAATAGTTTACAGTACCGAAAACTAGGTTCAAACATGTTGTTTTCCACGCGCATAAAAAAAATTAGTCACGCATGCAACATCATGTTTGAACTTAGTTTTCAGTACTGTAAACTATTCAGAATTTTCTGAAAATTTGCAGGATACTCAAAATAGCTACAATATACACGGTCATAAAAAAAATCGCGCCAAAAACTATTCACGGGTCGAGAACACTGAGAGCCCCACCGGTAGGGCTTAAAGTGAAGCCCCTATAAAAGAATTCCCTTATATATATATATATATATATATATATTTTGGCTACAAACAAGCCTCTATTTTATAACTTCCATAGTTCTCTCTATTGTAAATTGAATTCCCCTTATTTATTTTCTTGTAACTTATAATTTTTCTTCCCTATAAATATAACTTGATAGAAATTCATTTAACATACCAAAAGAAGGAGAAGAAAAAGAAGTGGTTATTTTCACTTTTATAGCATATACATATTTTTGTTCTTATTATCTTTATTCGTAACATGTTATGACCACAATTTTTTGTTGCTCTTTCTTATACAAGTTTTCAACATGGTAAATTTTCACAAAATTTAAATTTGTGAACATTGACATAGTAATTTTGCAAAGATATAAGATAAAAATAGAAATAAATTCTCTAGTAGAAGTAGGTCAACTATTTTTGAGTGAAAGCCACTATAAACCTTTGCATGTTTCTTTTCTTTATTTTCTGTCATTGCCACGCTACAAATTGTAATTCCTATAAACTTTAGGTCTGACCCAAAGTAAATGTGGGACTATGTCAAAATAAAGATGTGGGGCCCTTTTTAAAATAAATTATGACATTTTTAAATAAAAGTCTTTAAATTGTGTTATTTGTCTAATACACTTTTATTTTTTAAGGCCCTAGGCCTAGGCGTAGGACCAGCCTTGCCTTTTAATTGACGAGCTTTCTAGTTAACAAAAATAATGATGAGAACATAGTGGGAAAACTTACTATTTAATAAATATTACTTTATGAAAACATTCATAGTAAAATTTGTACTCTTCTAAAGAAGAACCTCCCGTTAGGATTTAAGCGTTTAAGCTTTGCTTGACCATGGAAGACCTACTACAAAGGACACAAAATGTGAATGTTGAAGATGACGATGGCAACTGGGCTTTCTACGATGTTGTTTCCATAGCAGCAACGCAGCCGATTCTATTGGGAAGACTTTACACAACCAAGAAATGTGACAGAACATTTCTCAAATCGATACTAAGTCGAATTTGGGATTGTAATGAGAAAGATTGGGATGTGAAAATTAAAGAGAAGAAAGAGATTGTGGTTCTTTATCTATTTTCTTTTTCAGATGAGAACCTTCGTAGGGTGGTTCTTGATCGTATGCCGTGGTTTTTGACCAATGGTGTTCTTATTGTTACACCGATGATTGGGGATATTTTGGAGTGGGGCAAGGCAACAACAAGATTTCAAGCGGCTATAAGGGCATACACTATACCAATCAAGCTCCTCTCTGTTCCGAATTATGAGCGATTAGCAAGAAAGGTGGGCGAGGTGATAGAGGTAGACATGGATTCTTCTTCTCGAATTCTAATGAAAGGTTTCATGAGATTCAAGGCTTGGATTGATATTGAGAAGGCCTTATTTCTGGTATGCTTATTCTGAATGAACAAAATAAAGCTTGGGTCTCATTTAAATTTGAAAGGCTCCCATTCGTGTGTTTCAAATGTGGCTTTATTGGACATGATCAAAAGGCTTGTCATCAGGCACGATTTGTGATCTCTGGGATAGATGGTAGCAAGGTTCTTGCTTTTGGACCTTGGTTGAAAGTAGATAATCCTATCTTGTATGGGTTTCATTGGGTTCAACAGGCAGCTAATTCAAACAAAAATGACAAGAATGAGCATGTCAAGCATAAGGAAGGTCACTATGAAGAAGTGATGTAGGCAAAGACCCAGGGTGATTTTTGGGGAGGAACGCTCTCGACAATTTCCTTTGATGTGGCAGAGGCGAATAATAAGTTATGCATAAGGAATCAGACTCATATTGGTAAACAGGGCAATGCTAAGAATGTGGAGCTATGGAATGGAGGTAGCACAAATGGACATACTGAGCATGTGTTGCATATGGGTACTAGTCTTTAGAGTATTGAAGTGGGTCCAATGGCTCTGACAATCGTTGATCAAGGGGATAAGAGAGATGATTCATCATCACGACCAGGCAAGAAAAGAAGGGGATCAGAGACAATTGGTTATCAACAAGCTCAAGAAAAGGACAACATAACTGTGAATGAGATAACACCAACAAGCACTATAGAGGGAAGTTTGTATAGGAAGAATAAGGTTATTACTTTGATTTCGGACTCGGTGACCCTATGTTTGAATGTACAAGGGGTGGGAAACTATCAGACATTTCGATCATTACCTTCCTTAGTTCGACAGTTTCAACCTTCAATCGTGTTCTTATCGGAAACGAAGTTGAAGAATGAGAGAGTCGAATGAATTCGTGCTAAGTTGGGCTTTGGTTGATGTATAACCCTTCCAATGAAGGGTAAGAGTGGGGGGTTTAATGTTACTTTGGAAGGATAGCATGGAAGTGACGTTGATGTCCTATTCGAGTGGCCATATTGATGTGGCGGTGCATAAGATCAAGGGTTAAGTTTGGCGGTTCTCTGGCTTCTATGGAAATCCAATCCCTTCTTAGCGTGTCTGTAATGCCCAAAATTCCCTAATGTGGCTTAGTGCCTGGATTAGGGGGGCAGGAGGGCCATAATTGATTTAAAATGTGATTATATGCATGATTATGTGAGTTATATTATTATATGATAATAATTGCATGCATGTGGGCACACTTCTTATTAGAAGGACATTTTTATAATTTTGGTCATTGAGGGCATATTTGGATATTTATGTGCATGTATGTGATATATGGGTGAGACCACATTATTATGTGGATATGTTTGAGTTATTCGGCATGAGACGATCCTAGGAAGCAAGTTAACAGTTTGGTCATAACGAGGTTAATTACCCGGCTCGGGGTGAGCCTAAGGGTAATTTGGCGCTTTGTACATTACTGGGCATGAGCGAGTAATAGGATATGAATTAATAATTATATGAGGATATTGTGAAGGACGGGAATTGGAGGACGTTAATTATGATTAACGGGGTAGGTGGAAATGACAATTATGCCCTTGCTTAGCTTTGAAGGCTTTAGATGGCCCTTGGGGAAATTTGGTCATTTAGACCATTGGATATATTCAGCCAAGGAAGGTTATAGAATACACAAGCAGCAAAACAAAGGTTCTCTTCTCATCTTTCTCGATCACTTTTTTCTCTCTCAGTTTGGAATTTTGAAGCAAGTTAGAAGATTAAGCTTGGGGATTTGAGGCTTGAGAGTTGAGGGATTGTGTTGTAGCAATTGAAAGGTATTAATTCTGGGTTTGAGGTAAGGTTTTGCTCTATTTTTATGTTGCTTGAAGGCTTGAGAGTTTTGATCTTAAAAGTGAGTGTTTGATGGTATTTTAGATGTTGAGAGGCTAGGGTTTTGTAGCTAGATTGGTGGCTATGTTGTATTTATGATTGGTTGTGATATTTGGGATTTGTTTGATGAGTTTCGGCTGAGGTTGGATTGAGGAAAATGCAGGGGAGCTGGGTTCGCGGGGTCAAGTCACGACTGAGTTCATGCAAGTCGCGACTTGATTGAACCCCAGGGCCTTCATTGGGCCTGGCAGGGGCACCGCCGCCCTTAAGGGCAAGTCACGGCCTGCCCTGGCACCCAGATAGGGGACTCTCTATCTTGGGGGCATGTTGCGCCCTTGGGGGTAGGTTGCAGCTCGCCTGTCCTCTTTGAGCCAAATTGGGTTTTAGTTAGTCTTGAGCGCGAGTTTTCGAATCTCAAGGCTTGGGATCAAATCAACTAACCGTTTTAGTAGGATTAGAGGTCCCGAGAGCTAAGTTTTAGTCCTTGAACATTTTATAACTCAATTTATTGATGGGATTTCATATTTGATTATGATTAGGTGACCGCTAAAGGCCTAAGGACATGATCGTTCTCAAGGGTCGTTCTTTATTTATTTTACGCTCGAACCTGAGGTAAGAAAATTGCACCCAGTATGTGACATACATGATTATTGATGAGGCATGTTTAGTGCTCTATATATGGACATTGGTTGCATTCTAAATGCTTGACAGCATTGCTTACTTGTGAATGGCACTGACTTATTAGTCAGAAACGACAATGGTGTTTAGTACTGGTCGCGAAGCTCTGACTTATCAGTCATGATCGCCAATAGTACTGAGCGCTGGTCGTATGGAATTGACTTATGAGTCAAGAGCGACAATAGCATATTAACGTGGGCCAAAATGATTAGATCTAATCAACATGAGCATTAAATGCTTGGCCGACCTATTGGTCGAAGAATACTAAAGCACTTGTCTAGTCTATGACTAGTTACTCAGAGCCAGGGTTAATAGGCTCATGTGACTTGATAGTCACATGTCTTAGGGTGCAGGACCCCAGAATGACTCATTAGTTATCTATTTAGGGCGTAGGACCCCAGAATGACTCATTAGTCATCTATTTAGGGCACAAGACCCTAGTATGACTTAACAGTCATCATCTGATTAGGGCTGCAAGCCCCAAAATGATTATTTATTTATACTTGTATACATGCAGTAATAAGTTTTCTTGTTGAGCCTTGACTCACGGGAGCTATGTGGTGCAGGTAAAGGGAAAGAGAAGATTACCCAGCCTTGAGTGGAGAGGTTAGGTGGCGAGGTGTACATATGCGGCCGCTTGACCACCATGGCCATGGTGTTTCTTAGGGGAACTAGGGTTTAACCCTATTTTTGCTGCTTAGGTCGGCAAGTTGTATCTTTTGAACTGTAATGACCATTTTGGATTGTAAATAACTTTGTAAACACTTTTATGGGATCCTATGTACAGTTTAATGTTTTAAATAAAATATATCCATGCCTTTTGACCGATATTTTCACCCTAGCTCATTACTAACACTTAGATGCAAGTTTATGACCTAATAACTCGTTTAGCGAGTTAAGCACTATTTAAAGTACACAGTGTGACGGTCTTGGCTAACCAGTGCGTTACAACTTGGTATCAGAGCGTGCCAAGGTTTAGGGTTCCTGTAGACTGGTTGGGCATGTACACTTGCCATTGAAGACAAGCTCGAATCATGGTTTGGTAACTATTTATGTGGTTATGTGTTTAACTGCATAAATAGAATATAAATGCTTTATCTTCCTCCATGAGATACACTAATATGGTTGGCCCTTGACTACTGCATGATAAGCAATAATGTGCTTATTAGCATTGATATTGCTAGAACATGCTTATTAGCACCGTTAATTGTAAATTGTTAAGTGCTAAATGTTAAATCTAATGATCATGAACCGACATGCTTATTAGCATGATTGTGGAACAAGGATGGATTCTGTTTGATCTTGGACTGTGAGACAGCAAGAGGTTTAGTTATCACTACCTAACCAGCCGCATTGATTATTGCAGTAAGGTATAGGTTGAAAGTATGCTTCCAAGACAGATAGGATCATCAGCTGGCCAGGAAGATTTGGGCCAGTATGATAGAAAAGGTCAGGAAAATGACCAGAGTTAGATCCCTCAGCTAGCTCCTGATAACTGGCAACAACTGCTTGTTTATTTATAAGCTAGAGTAACGAGGCAGGAAGAAGAAATCCGCCTCCTGAGACAACAACAGGTTCCTGCAATGAACATCTTACTAGAGGCACCACCTGTAACGGTGCCAACAGTTGAACAGCTGCCAGAGGCTGGAAGTAAATGGGAACCTCTTTATGAAAGGTTCAGGAAACAGCACCCTCCAGTTTTTTAGGGTAGTGCAGATCCAACTAAGGCTGAGCAATGGATGAGCATGGTTACCACCATCCCTTACTTTATGAGGGTGTCTGGTAATGAGAGGGTGGCTTGTGCCACATATATGTTTCGGGAGGATGCCCGAATTTGGTGGGAAGTGATATCCCATACCAGTGTTTAACGCCCAAAACGTGCATCCACTAAGCGGTGGTTGTAGTATAGATCGGGCGGTCGATTCCACAAGGAGACAAAAAAATAAAGTTAATCAATAAGTAAAGTTTAGAGATAAATAATATGAGAAAAATAGAACAAGTGATATTTTTGTTGTTTTTGAGATTTAAAGATTAGAAATAAATAAACTAAAGTGTGATGTAACAATAGGTAATGAGTATGAAGGATCAAAAGTCACCAATATGCATACTTATTTATTTGGATCTTTGATTCACAAAAATTACACAAATGGATACTTCACATCCTAACAATTCATTTGGAAGATTTAACATTGAAGCACAAATATAATTCACAAAAATGTATTCAGGTGATTACTATTCTTTACCATGGAAGTATGAGATAAATCTTATGAGAAATCTAAAAATAACATTATACCATTGACAATAATGCAATAAAAGATTGGACATAAAACCTAACACAAATATTACTTTTGCTATTTATAAAATACATAGAAATAGCATGACTAATTCTATATAGATTTAGCAAAAGTAAATATATATGAATGAGATGGAGAAAATGAAAAAGATATTATCTATATTATTTTTACTAATTTGATAATACATAGAAACTGCTTGACAAAATCTATATACTATTAGTAAACATCAATAAAGATAACAAGATGAAGAAATAGAGATGAAAGAAAATAAACCACACAAATATATAAATTTTAAGCACATGGTGAATCAAAAATATCAAACAAAGTCATAGTGCATATAAGATCATCCTAACATTCCTAAGAAGGTTAGGCTATTATGCTAGACATTCTCATAAAATTCTAGAGAGAAAATATGAGAAATAAGACTAAAGTTTGGTAGAGTTTTGCTACCAAAAAAATTACATGCCAAATAGATAAAATGAGCTCCTATTTATAAAGCCTCAAAAGGGATTGAAAAATAAATAAAGAAAAGGTTGGGATTTGAAAATAAATAAAAATATCAATAAGAAAATCTGATTATTAAAAACTAAATTATATTATTAATACTATTATTTGTAGTTATTGTTAAGCAAAAATTTCATATTTAGAATAAAAATAAGTAAATGGAAAACACAATTTCTCCTATGCTAAATTTATAGCATAAGATTTTAATTAATTTAAATTCGACACATCCAAGATTATAAGAATAATCTCTTAATTACAATCCTTTCGTCTAAAGGACACACCTTTTGATTCCAATTACGATGATATTGGTCATTTTCCGTTAAGGAAGTCGTATTTGTCGCCGTTTTTCCAAGAGAAGAGTCAATTTCGATTTCCTTTCTCTTGATCATGCCTTCGATAATATTTTTGAGGATGTAGCAATCCGTCAGTGGATGGCTCAATAATTTGGGTCATCTGTCATATTTACTTCATTGGGTCGTTTAGGCTCGGGCGGTCTTATTGCCTTAGCTTTTAACAGCTCGTCAAAAATTTGGTCAACATCTTCATCATCAAATGAGTATTTGACCTCCTTTCTCTCTTTGAGAGTCAATTTCTTTTGTGGCTCTCGTGCCTTCCCTTTGTCCTTGTTATTGCCAGTATTGACAAAAGTGGCCATTGATTCACCCTTCTTCAATGGCTTCTTATTGTCGAATCTTGGGCAGGGTTTGCCACCTTTCTGCCGAGCAATTTGTATTTCGACATTGCATGCCTTTGAGACAAGCTCGTTGAAAGTTTTGGGCTCTACTGTGCCCACGAAGGTAGCCACCTCAGGGTTCAAGTTTCTAGCACACATCGAAACCGCAGCTTGTCTGATAACCTTTCTGGACATTGAAGATTAAGATTTCTCCATCTCGTTATGAATTCATTGGCATTTTCACTGGCTTGTTGCTTCGTTTCCACCAGATCATGGATGCTTATTGTCTTTTTTGAACTCACAAACTGTGCCAAAAAGGCTTTTTGCATGTCATCCCAGGTATTTATGGATCTTGGGGGCAGTTGAGTGTACCAGGTAAACGCTGCCTCTTTTAGCGACTGCCCAAATTGTCTAACCAACAGTGCGTCTGATTGGGCAGATTCACCACATGCAGAAGTAAAATATACCAAATGCTCGTGAGGAGAACCGTTAATTCCATCAAACTTTTGTCTGACGTAGTTTGGTGGAAATGGGATTTGGTCATAGTAAGTCGGATATGGCTTATGATATCCCAGAATAGGCATGCTTGTCGCTGCTTGGTATTCTCGAATACTCTACATGATAAAAGCCTTTAAGTCTTGTTGTGGTTGAACACCAGCTAGTTGTGGTTGCACACCAGACGGTGACGGTTGTGTATTGCTTACAGGCGGTGCTGAAGATGAGTAATTTTGCTCGATATCACTCTCTTTTTGTCTCATGTTAACTTGCTGAGCTAATTGTGTTGAGAGTCAGGCTACTTCTTCATCCCTCTTGGACAGTAGTCTTTGAAGTTCCAGGACCTTCTCTTCACTACTAATTGCCCCAGTTACTAACACTGGCATATTTTTGTCATTGCCAATTGTTAGTGCTTCAAATTGAGTAATGAGATCATCTGAGACATCCTTACTTTGTTTGGGACAAAGAGTGTCTTTTAGAGAATGTTCAAATATGCCGCTCCCCTCTTCCTGAGTAAGGGGGTTGACAGATTCCTGAACGGGAGTTGAACGCATGGCACGGGCTCTCGATTGAGTTACGGGTCTTGTATAGGGTGTAGGCTCGATATTTGAAGTGACTCTTGTTGGTCGATATCCCTGAAGGAACACCCAGTCACCATGTTGTTTTAGGAACGGATTAGGGTTTGCTTTGGGAGACCTTACATTGTCACTTCTATCCTTCGTTGAGAGGGTAGGAGACAGTGAACACCCTTCATCTAGTCTTATTTTGTGTCTTATACCATTTTGTGGTATTTTGTGACTGCACTTAGCTTCAACAACTAAGTTGCCTACGTATCCTTCTATAGGAATCAAGTCAAACGTAGTTCAAGGGCACCTTTGTGATGCTTTGAAAGTTAAGAGGTGAATGACTTCTTTTTGGGATACTATTTATTATGGCTTTGAATTTTAGTGCACTTTTAATTTTGAGGTAAAATTACATTTTTTGAGATTTTGTGAGGTTAATGACCTTTTTGAAATTTTGGAATGATATTTCATCATTTGAATTGGTTTTGATGAGCTCATTTGGGATTTGGAAATTTCATACCGTTTCACATGGTTTTAGAATTTTATCATTTTGGTGACAATTTTATGTCTTGAAATCTCTTTATATATATTTTTTATCAGTAATTTATTTTATATATAAAGAGATTATTTGACCAAAATTTTAATTGATTATTCCAAAATTTGTGGGGAATAATCTAAAATTTTATATCAGGTAATATTATTATTTTAAAATTCAAATTTTATTTTTTAAATTTGAATTTAAAATTTTGAGATAAAATCTGACTGTTTAATGTTTTGAATTTATCAAATAATATAAATATCTTAAAATTCGAATTTAAATTTGGTTTCGAATTTGAGATATTTTGTTTTTTTTTCTTTTTGTTTTTAGTATATTATTTAATTATTAGTTATATCTCTGAGTCTATTTAATAGCTTTACAGAGATAAAACAAGAGTCATATGATAAGTTGCAATTCTTTGACAGAGCATACACACAATTTTTTTTATCCCCAAGATAAGCCCATTTGTATGTATATATTATATATGCACAATGCACACTTTTTTAAGGTATCATATATACACAGTCTCTTTCTCCACTTAATCTAATATATAAATATATATATGTTTTGAGTTTGGCTTATATAAATTTGACTGTTCCCTCAAAACATACATATATATATATTTTGTTTAAAACTGTATACACACTATGTTGGGACTTGGTTCCAAATTTAATACTCATATGCATATATCTCTTAACTTTTGCTTCAATGGTTTGACTTAAGACTGTTGTATACATATATATTTTCAAACTTAACATATATATGTGCATATGGTCACCCTGAATGACCGAATACTTTGAAAAGTACTGTAAAGATACCAACTTTGCTTTTGCTTTCTTTATTATTATAGTTTTGTTTTGCCGTATAAAACAAAATGCATCTAGAACATATGCATCTATAATAATTTCACAGTAGGTCATTCCTCAAAAAAGAGTTTTCTTTTGCTATTATCATAGGTTTTTTTTACTAGTCGTATAAAACAAAATGCATCTATAACATTTGTTTCTTTTGTATATATGGTATACATATATATGTATATATATATATGTATACAAGATCATACGATTTCCTTTTGTCATTTATATATTTGTATATTATATAAATTTTGAATTGATTTATTTGCAAACTGGTCTTCTAAGAACCATGAGCCCATCCAGTTTTCGTTTATTTCTTTTGGGATAAAGCTATACACATATATGTCAATATTCATTCAAACTTTTAGAATGACTTAATCTCTTTTGAACTTGATCAGAGAATTTATTTTACAACCATCGACTAGCCAATCCAAGCATCAGCTTAGACAAATACTTTGATTATTTGCATTTTCAGTGAGGTATGAGATATTCAACCAAGTTGTTTAACTGTTTTTTTAATCAAAATTAATACTTTGTGGCAATTTTGATAGCATAACAGTTCAACTTTATTTTAAAGAAAACTAAATTAAGGATAGAATGAGTGCATTCTATAAATTTGGAACGGAATGAGTGCATTCCATAGCTTTTTGGATGAGTGCATCCATTAATTAATTTTTTTTAGGCGGAATGAGTGTATTCCATAGATTTTTGGATGAGTGCATCCATTAATTAATTATTTTTTAGGTGGAATGAGTGCATTCCATAGATTTTTGGATGAGTGCATCCGTCAATTTTTGGGGGCGGAATGAGTGCATTCCATGTTAGATGAAGAGAAAGAAATGAGTGCATTCCATCATAGAGCAAGAGAAAGCCAAGGAAGAAGAAGAAATTTAGGGATAAATATTTACCTGTCAAACCTTGAGCAATTTGAAGAAATACTGTGATTTGATTTTTTTTCTCTCTGTTTCTTTCCTGATGCAAAATGTCGATCTTCTTTTTTCTTCCTCTCTGTCTGATTTTTTTTCTCCTATTTTGTAGACTTAATTTTACGTTAAAGTGAAATGAAAGTTGAGAGAGTGAAGAGTGGGAAGGTGGAGAGAATAGTGGAGTTATTTTTTTTTTACTTTTTCTCCTTTACTCCAAACCGATTTTTTTCTTTTATTATTATTATTTATTTATTAATAATAATAAAAAAATGGTTCAACAGTTATCATTGTTATTTTTGGTGTTTTCTTAAACTGGTACACAGTGTGGGCTTGGAGTGCTAAAAAGAAAGGCTTGCACGCAGACATAGGCGCACACAAACAACAGCTGCAGAAGGTGGCAGGTGGCTGGCAGGCTGGGTCGAGTCCAGGTAGGCATGCGGGGCTCCGATTGGGGCTGCTGGGGGCAGGTGGATGCGTGGTGAGCACTGGTTGTGCCACCTAGCGCGCTGGAGAGAGAGGTCAATCGGGCCTGGGGAGGCGGGTCAGATCCTTTGGGCTCTGCTCTTGGACTTCAATAATACCATTTTTCAATTGTTTTCAGATTTAGCTCTTTATTTCTTCTTTATTTTTCTATGCCAAAATGCAACTTTAATTCCTACAAAATAACAATCATAATCAAATATTTTCATTTATAAAATAAATCATATTGGTTTCATGAAAATATTAATTAAACTTAATTTGTTTTGATCATTAAAATTAATAAATATGCATTTTTTTACCACTAATCAACCAGAAATGTTAATGTCCTAAGATGAGAAGAGTTTCATACCTTGCTAAATTAAAAGTACTATAATGATGCCATTAGGGCTGCAAAAGCTGAAGAGTTTAGCAAGCTGTTTCAGGGAAGCTTGTCAGTGACTGAGTGTGCTTTAAAGTTTGACAGACTGGCAAAGTTTGCAATGGAACTGGTGCCCACTGATGGGACCAGAAGGGAGAGGTTTCTCCAGGGGCTACAGCCTAGAATAGCCTGTGATGTTCGTATTACCACTGTGTATGAAGTTACTACTTATGCACAGGTAGTTGAGAAGGCGCTCACAACTGAGAGCGCAGAGAATAAAAGTTGGCGTGATAACGCAGCCAAGATAGACTTTAGGAGGGTGGGACCTCCATTTATGGGTACAGGTAGGGGTGGCGGCCTAGTGATCAGAAGAGGAAGGCTCCTGATGCCTTACCAGCTCCAGGCCCTGACAGGAGACCACGTGGCATTATAATGGGCCGCCAGGGCAACAATGAGGCTTGGAGGACTTTTCCTGAGTACCCTAGGTGCAAGAGGCGCCATCTAGGGGAGTGTCGGTCAAAAGCTTGATTTTTACGCAGAGTGGTGGGTCATTTGAAGAAAGATTGTGAGAGAGCAAGAAAGGAAGAGCCAAGAAAGGCGGACAGTTCGGCCCCGACTCGAGTGTTTACATTGACTCGGGTAGAAGCTGAGGCTTGTCCCTCAGTAGTTACAGGTCAGCTTTTTAGTGTTGGAACCCCTTATACTATTTTGATTGATTCTGGTGCTACACATTCTTTTGTTGCTAGTAGAATTATTGATTGACTATGTAGACCATGTAATTATTATACTATGGGGTTCGAAACCTTGTTACCCACTAGGGAGTTAGTAGTATCCAGAAGATGGGTCAGATCATTGCCAGTGACAGTGGAGGGCAGAGAGTTATTGTAGTACCCTACTACCCAGGGACCGTTACGTTGTGCATTTTAAACAGTGCTAGACTCGCTAACCGAGTCATTTGGCCATAATCGTGTAACTAAATGTGATTAACGGTTTAGGGTTAAAAACTTTGGTTAAAGATACAATGTTTCACTAAAACATTTATTGTATACATTGGGATCCCAAAAATATATTTTAAAGGTTAATTACAATAAAATATTTACAACTAGCCGACCTAAGCGGCAAAATAGGGTTTAACCTTAGTTCCTCTTTAAACCCTCGACCGTGGTGGTCGAGCAGCCGCATATATACACATTGTCACCTAAGCTCTCCAACTTAAGGATGGTCTAGTTTTCTTTTGCCTTTACCTGCATCACATAGCACCCGTGAGCCGAGGCTCAGCAAGAAAATTCAATATGCTCATGAACAGGTAATAACATGTCACTGAATCATAATAGGCATGCCTAGCAATAATAATCATTTTCATGCATGCAAGTAAGTCCAAATAAATGATTATGGACCCTGCCCTCCTGTATGAATGACTATCCAGTCAATCCTAAGTGAATATCAATAATGATTCTAGTAATCATGCTGGGGCTTGCAGCCCATTCAGAAGAGTGAATATCAATAATGATTCTGGTCATCATGCTGGGGCTTGTAGCCCATTCAGATAAGTGAATATCAATAATAATTCTGGTAATCATGTCGGGGCTTACATCCCATTCAGAGAAGTGACTAATAAGTCACAAACTTGAACTAGATAAGTAACTAATAATTCACGAACTTGAACCAGATAAGTAACTAATAAGTCAGGAACTTGAACCAGATAAGTAACTAATAAGTCACAAACTTAAACCAGATAAGTAACTAATAAGTCATGAACTTGGGCTCCGCACCCTAAGCCATGTGACATTACGGTCACCTAAGCCTTTTGGCTCTGGCTCTAAGCAACTAGCCTTTAGACTAGATAAGCGCTTTTGTTTTCATCGAACTTAAGGTCGGTCAAGCATTTCATACTTATGTTGATAATGCATATGTCGATTAGATCTAATCTTTTCGGCTTGCGTTAAACACGCTAATACCGTTCTTTACTCATAGGTCAATTCCATATGACCAGTGCTCAGTACTACTGTCGAACATGACTAATAAGTCACAGTTTCACAGTTAATACTGACACCATTGCTGATTCTGACTAATAAGTCAATACCCCACACAAGTAAGCAAGACTGCTAAGCATTTAATATGCAATCAATGTCCACATATAGAGCACTCAACATGCATCATCAATAACCATGCATGTCACATACTGGGTGCAGTTTCCTTACCTTTGGTCTAAGCACAGGTTACCAATAAATGAGCCACAAGCACAATCCTGTTTCCAAGCCCCTAGTGATAACCTAGTCACAACCATAATATAAAAGCTCATCAAAATTGAGTAAATACATACCTCTAGGCCCAAACCTAGCCTCCGGGATGTCGAATCCTACTCAACTGGGTAGTAGGATCGATCCCAGGCCCTTAGAATTAAGTTCCCACGATTAAAAACAAAATCTAGGCAAAAATGCCCAAGCCGGTCGGGACTTGTTCTAGACTTGCCCCAAGTCAGAGAGCCCCCTTGCCTGGGCACTAGGGCGGGCTGCGACTTAACCCCTCTTGGGTCGCGGCGCCCCCCCCCCCCCCCCCCCCCAAGCTTCCTTCTCCTAGCTTCTGGCTTCATCCAAGTCGCGACTTGCTAGAACAAGGTCGCGACTTGACCACGAAACCAGCCATATCCTTTGACTTTTCCCATTTAAAATCTTCCAAAAACCTATCCAAATTCCAAAATCAAAGTTCTCAAACATCCTAATTTTCCAAAACCAATAAAACCCAAGCTTCAATTCATTCAAAAACTCATCAAAGCATAAAATCCAATCAAAGCTTAAAAACTTTAAAAACATAGAACTTAAAACTTGGATTACCTTCGATTGAGTCATTTTCCAACTAAATCCTCTGGCTATTAAGCTTCTAATATTTCCTAGAATCGCTATGCCTCGATCCTTGCTTGAATCCGAGTCCTAAAACTCGAGTTTCCTTAAAAAATGTGATCGGGTGTCGAAAATGGAACGGGAGGGAGAGAGTACATTCTGAACGTTCTTTTATTATTTTAACATGTTACTTCAAGCTTAAGTAACTTCAAGCAAATCCTAATGCCCGGGGTCCCAAAAACACCCCCGGGGATAAAATAGTCAAAATTCCCAGAATTTCTCCCTGATCTCACTAACTCTCAATTTATCATCAAATATTAATTCCCATTACCCAATATCTCGGTAATGTGCTAAATACCCCTTGACTCACTCCAAGTCAAGTATGGATCCCGTTGTGACTTTCCTACTAGCTTACTCCCTAGTATCGTCTCATGCTGAGTAACCCTAACATAACCAAATAATAATGAAGCACCACTCACATACCACATATATGCCAAAAATACCCGAAATGGCCAAAATATGAAAATTTCCCAATTGAACAGAAATGGCCCCACATGCATATTTAATACACCTAAATATGCATATCAAATCATATTATAATATTATTCACATAATCACATAATGATACACATAAATATCACATAATCATATAATACAAAAATTTTCCATCCTGGCCCCCTAATCAAGGCCTTAAGCCTTATTAGGAAATTTGGGCCATTACAGTTATCAGATGATTTGATAGAGTTGGTTATAACCGAATTTGACATGATTCTGGGTATGGATTGGTTGGTGAAGTATGGGGCAACCATAGATTGCACAAGGAAGATGGTAACCTTTGAGCCTGAAGGTGAGGATCATTTTGTGTTTGTTGGCACTGTGCATGGATCCCGTATACCTATGATATCTGTTTTGAGGGCTAGATATATATTGTAAGGAGGTTGCATATGATTCTTAGCCAATGTGGTTGATACCACCCAGGTCATGCTAGTGGGACCAAAGGAGACCAAACTAGTCTATGAGTTTCTGGATGTGTTTCCAGAAGATTTACCAGGGTTGCCACCACACAAAGAGATTGAATTTGTAATTGAACTAGCACCAGGGACGGAGCCAGCGTCTAGAGCACCTTACAAAATGGCCCCAGCAGAATTAAAAGAACTGAAGGTAAAACTACAGGAGTTGTTAGACTTAGTTGCTCACCGTGGGGTGCACCAGTTTTGTTTGTGAAGAAGAAAGATAGTTCTCTGAGGATGTGTATTGATTACAGATAACTGAATAAGTTAACAATTAAGAACAAGTATCCTCTGCCAAGAATAGATGATCTGTTTGATTAGTTGAAAGGTAAAAGGGTATTCTCAAAGATAGACCTTCGATCTGGTTATCATCAACTAAGGGTCAAGGAGGGAGATATGCCAAAGACTGCCTTTCGCACCAGATATGGGCATTATGAGTTCTTAGTCATGTCCTTTGGATTGACTAATGCCCCAGCTGCTCTTATGGATTTTATGAATAGAGTGTTCAAGGATTATTTGGACCAGTTTGTGATTGTCTTCATTGATGATATCTTGGTTTATTCTCAATCAGAGTCAGAACATGAGCAGCATCTGAGGTTGGTTCTATAGAAACTGAGGGAACACATGTTGTTTGAAAAATTCAAGAAGTGTGAATTCTGGTTATCTCAGGTAACTTTCCTTGGTTACATTGTCAGTAAGGAGGGGATTAAGGTGGGCCCAACCAAGACTGAGGCAGTCAAGGATTGGCCAAGGCCAAAGAATGGAAAACCCAGAATTTTGAAACTCTGGTACCAGCATTGTAGCGCTAGGTTGAGAGCGCTACAACGCTAGGCTGTGATTTTGGGGGCTAGAGTCTCTGACTCTAGTGCTGTAGCGCCCAATAGGTAGTGCTGGAGCGCTACTCAGCTTTCAAAACTTGATTTTTGGGTACTTTTTAGGGTTTTTGCTCAGGGGCTCGTGGGACAATTTCACCACCTCATTTGGTGGAATTAGAGGTCCCAAGAGTGCGAGATTGGTCTCGGGATTGTTCTTTGGAATTTAAACTCATAGAAGTACCATTTATGGATTATGACTAGGTGTACGCTAGGGCTCGGAACGAGATTAATCGAGATTGTGCTCGAGGGTCGTTCTTATTAACCAAAGCACTTGGACCTAAGGTAAGAAAACTGCACCCGTTTGTGTGGCTATGTTGGGATTAAGGTTCCCTATATTTGAATACAAATGTTGTATGATTATGATATGCCATGTGAGCATGAAATAAATGGCCTAAGAGTGCCGAAACTGATATTTGCGCACAGGACGCGGCTCGGCCACTAAGAGCAGAGGTTAGCTAAAGAATCACTGAGCTTGGCCTAAGCAAGCCAGAGTCAGTGGGTTAAATAGAGGGTACGACCTATGGGCATTGACCTTGAGTATTGTATGATGAGTATTGATATGTTTACGATTACTAATCTGTTGCTTATAGCTTGTTAAATACTGGATGAATGACTTGTGAATAAATTGATTGTCCTCTCTGATTAGATGACTGTTATGGCATGCTGAATAATTGGTTAACTATGTTTATGGATCATTTGATTCCATGTATTGTTTATGCTATGCTTTATGGTTTTCTTGCTAGGCCTTGGCTCACGTGTGCTACGTGGTGCAGGTAAGGGCAAGGGTAAAGTGGAAAAATCCTGAGTTGGATAGCTCTAGGGGCGGGATGTAC